>NC_081380.1:38060573-38063073 GCF_030684315.1 Stegostoma tigrinum
CTCTCGCTCTCTCTCTCTCTCTCTCTCTCTCTCTCGAGTGCTCGCTCTCGCTCTCTCTCTCTCTCTCTCTCTCTCGAGTGCTCGCCCTCGCTCTCTCTCTCTCTCTCTCGAGTGCCCCTCTCGCTCTCTCTCTCGAGTGCCCGCTCTCGCTCTCTCTCTCTCTCTCTCTCTCTCGAGTGCTCGCTCTCTCTCTCTCTTTCGAGTGCTCGCTCTCGCTCTCTCTCTTTCGAGTGCTCGCTCTCTCTCTTTCGAGTGCTCGCTCTCTCTGTTTCGAGTGCTCGCTCTCTCTGTTTCGAGTGCTCGCTCTCTCTGTTTCGAGTGCTCGCTCTCTCTCTTTCGAGTGCTCGCTCTCTCTCTTTCGAGTGCTCGCTCTCGCTCTCTCTCTTTCAAGTGCTCGCTCTCGCTCTCTCTCTCTTTCGAGTGCTCGCTCTCGCTCTCTCTCTCTCTCTCTCGAGTGCTCGCTCTCGCTCTCTCTCGAGTGCTCGCTCTCGCGCTCTCTCTTTCGAGTGCTCGCTCTCGCGCTCTCTCTTTCGAGTGCTCGCTCTCGCGCTCTCTCTTTCGAGTGCTCGCTCTCGCTCTCTCTCTCTTTCGAGTGCTCGCTCTCGCTCTCTCTCTCTCTCTCGAGTGCTCGCTCTCGCTCTCTCTCTCTCTCTCGAGTGCTCGCTCTCTCTCTCTCTCTCGAGTGCTCGCTCTCGCTCTCTTTCGAGTGCTCGCTCTCTCTCTTTCGAGTGCTCGCTCTCGCTCTCTCTCTTTCGAGTGCTCGCTCTCGCTCTCTCTCTCTTTCGAGTGCTCGCTCTCGCTCTCTCTCTCTCTCTCTCGAGTGCTCGCTCTCGCTCTCTTTCGAGTGCTCGCTCTCTCTCTTTCGAGTGCTCGCTCTCGCTCTCTCTCTTTCGAGTGCTCGCTCTCGCTCTCTCTCTTTCGAGTGCTCGCTCTCGCTCTCTCTCTCTCTCGAGTGCTCGCTCTCGCTCTCTCTCGAGTGCTCGCTCTCGCGCTCTCTCTCGAGTGCTCGCTCTCGCGCTCTCTCGAGTGCTCGCTCTCGCGCTCTCACTCGAGTGCTCGCTCTCGCGCTGTCTCGAGTGCTCGCTCTCGCGCGGTCTCGAGTGCTCGCTCTCGCGCGGTCTCGAGTGCTCGCTCTCCGCGCGGTCTCGAGTGCTCGCTCTCGCGCGGTCTCGAGTGCTCGCTCTCGCGCGGTCTCGAGTGCTCGCTCTCGCGCGGTCTCGAGTGCTCGCTCTCGCGCTGTCTCGAGTGCTCGCTCTCGCGCTGTCTCGAGTGCTCGCTCTCGCGCTGTCTCGAGTGCTCGCTCTCGCGCTGTCTCGAGTGCTCGCTCTCGCGCTGTCTCGAGTGCTCGCTCTCGCGCTGTCTCGTGTGCTCGCTCTCGCGCGCTCTCTCGAGTGCTCGCTCTCGCTCTTGCTCTCTCTCTCTCGAGTGCTCGCTTTCGCTCCTTCTCTCGAGTGCTCGCTTTCGCTCCTTCTCTCGAGTGCTCGCTCTCGCTCCTTCTCTCGAGTGCTCGCTCTCGCTCCTTCTCTCGAGTGCTCGCTCTCGCTCCTTCTCTCGAGTGCTCGCTCTCGCTCCTTCTCTCGAGTGCTCGCTCTCGCTCCTTCTCTCGAGTGCTCGCTCTCGCTCCTTCTCTCGAGTGCTCGCTCTCGCTCCTTCTCTCGAGTGCTCGCTCTCGCAGCGCTCTCTCTCTCGAGCTCGCTCTCGCGCACTCTCTCTCTCGAGCTCGCTCTCGCGCTGTCTCTCTCGAGTGCTCGCTCTCGCGCTGTCTCTCTCGAGTGCTCGCTCTCGCGCTGTCTCTCTCGAGTGCTCGCTCTCGCGCTGTCTCTCTCGAGTGCTCGCTCTCGCGCTCTCTCTCTCTCTCTCTCTCTCGAGTGCTCGCTCTCGCGCTCTCTCTCTCTCGAGTGCTCGCTCTCTCTCTCGAGTGCTCGCTCTCAGCGCTCTCTCTCTCTCGAGTGCTCGCTCTCGCTCTCTCTCTCGAGTGCTCGCTCTCGCTCTCTCTCTCTCTCTCTCTCTCGAGTGTTCGCTCTCTCTGTCGAGTGCTCGCTCTCTCTGTCGAGTGCTCGCTTTCGCTCTCGCTCTCTCTCTCTCTCTGTCGAGTGCTCGCTCTCGCTCTCTCTCTCTCTCGCTCGCTCTCACGCACTCTCTCGCTCTCTCTCGCGCAAACTCTCGCGCTCTCTCTCTCTCTCTCTCTCTCTCTCTCTCTCTCTCGCGCACACTCTCTCGCGCACACTCTCGCTCTCTCTCTCTCGCGCACACTCTCGCTCTCTCTCTCTCGCGCACACTCTCGCTCTCTCTCTCTCGCGCACACTCTCGCTCTCTCTCTCTCGCGCACACTCTCGCTCTCTCTCTCTCGCGCACACTCTCGCTCTCTCTCTCTCGCGCACACTCTCGCTCTCTCTCTCTCTCTCTCTCTCTCTCTCGAGTGCTCGCTCTCGCTCCCTCTCTCGAGTGCTCGCTCTCGCTCCCTCTCTCGAGTGCTCGCTCTCGCTCCCTCTCTCGAGTG
>NC_081380.1:38365573-38617286 GCF_030684315.1 Stegostoma tigrinum
CCCTGGATGTGTTCTTTTTGGTAGCACAGATGCTCCAAAGGTGTTGGCAGTGTACAGTTACTTCATAGAATTCCTCAGTGTGGAACTGGCCCATTTGGCCCATCAAGTCCACAAGGACCCTTAGAGTATCCCACCCATTTCACTTGGTCTTGCCTTCACCAACATGCTTGTCAGAGATGCATTTATCCCTGACACAGCTGGATGACGTGCACTGATGGGCACAAACACCTACCTTCACCTGGGAATTCTTCCATTGTGTTGTGTGACATGACCATTCTGCTAAATGGGATCGGTTCAGAACAGATCTAACAGCTCAAAGTTGGCAGTTGGTATCGGAACCACACTCAGCAACAATGTGTAACCCTATACCCAACACCACCTTCACTCTGCCGTCACTATCAAGCCCTGGTTCATTGACGGTGGTGGCAGACCATAGTGCCAGGCATGGACATGCCAACCTGGCAAAGCCCGTGACAACAGTAAATGCTTACTCCATGGCAGCTCTGTGGGGTAGACAGTTGTGTGATTTCTTCTCTCCACCCCCCCACCCCCCCACCCACCCCCCCCCCCCCCCCCCCCCCCCCGGCCATCAAATCAAATTACAGCCTCCCCTTTCCTGTCATGAGAGATGATGGTGGATAAGATATCCCAGCCAATAATTCGGGGTGAGGGTGGGGGCTGGTGCCTCAGTGGCAGAGGTGAGACTGAAGGGTTTGCATTCATTTCCAGCCAAAACCCTGAGGTGGGTAATCCACTTCGGGCTTAGGCTGCAATCCCCACAATCTCAACCGTGCATCGCAGTTCTGGGATACTGGTAACGATTGGCACAGAATACGACATGGGCAAAGGGCTCTTGCGCTGTGGTGGTAGTGTTCCTACCTCTGAGCCAGGAGGCTCACGTTGAAGTCCCACCTGCTCCAGAGGTGTGTAATAACATCATGGATCAAGCAGTTTTGAAAATATCTGCAACAAAGGCTGCCTGCGACTACATGGCTCCACCAGGATGAAGACTGGCCTCCAGAATTGGCCCTGCCCCCTGCTTGCTGGAGTACTAATGGGCATGCTATTAGAGGGCAATCTCCTCTGGCTACAGGCCATCACTATAGGGATTTCTGCAGTGCCCTGGGTAGTGGTTTGCAGGTTGTGTTGGCATTTCTCTAGCTATGTAGCCATGCAGTCTGCAATGCGCCAGGCATAAGTGCTGGTCACTGTAGTGTCCGTATGTGTGGCTGCTCCAGAATTGTAAATGAACTGTGCTGCACGATAAACTGAATTACTATTTCCACCCCATTTCCAGCTCATCCCTGAGTGGCCTTCACCCCAGTATAAGGTTAGATGTGGGAGGTGTTTGCTGCATCACTTTGTTCCACTTGCAACTCCTCAGAAGCTACAGCACCTTGTGTTTCCATGCAGTGCCAGCCTTCAGGCTCAGGTCGTTGAGGCTGTATGTGTTTAATATGCTCAGGTGTAAACATCTTTGTACACCATTAACCAACATCACTGACCCTGAAGATGTTGACTGTTTAGATCAGACCTAATTGGACAACAATGTGTATGTAAACGCTAGCTCCAGGAGCCAAGCCTGTGGCTGAGAATTGTACACAGTGATTTTTGTTTTATATTCCTCCCAGAGTTTGTCCTCCATCCACAAGACAAATGTGTGATGGAATACTAAATGCTACACTTGCCCCCACACCTCCTCCCTCACCCCTATCCCAGGCCCCAAGATGACTTTCCACATTGGCAGATGTGCAGGTGAATCTCTGCTTAATGTGGTATACTGCATCCATTGTACCCGGTGTGGCTACCTCTACATTGGGGAAACCAAGCGGAGGCTTGGGGACCACTTTGCAGAACTCCTCCGCTCGGTTCGCAATAAACAACTGCACCTCCCAGTCGCAAACCATTTCCACTCCCCCTCCCATTCTTTAGATGACATGTCCATCATGGGCCTCTTGCAGTGCCACAATGATGCCACCCGAAGGTTGCAGGAACAGCAACTCATATTCCGCTTGGGAACCCTGCAGCCTAATGGTATCAATGTGGACTTCACCAGCTTCAAAATCTCCCCTTCCCCCACCGCATCCCAAAACCAGCCCAGTTCGTCCCCTCCCCCAGCTGCACCACACAACCAGCCCAGCTCTTCCCCTCCACCCACTGCATCCCAAAACCAGCCCAGCCTGTCTCTGCCTCCCTAACCTGTTCTTCCTCTCACCCATCCCTTCCTCCCACCCCAAGCCGCACCTCCATCTCCTACCTACTAACCTCATCCCACCTCCTTGACCTGTCCGTCTTCCCTGGACTGACCTATCCCCTCCCTACCTCCCCACCTATACTCTCCTCCCCACCTATCTTCTTTTCTCAATCTTCGGTCTGCCTCCCCCTCTCTCCCTATTTATTCCAGAACCCTCACCCCATCCCCCTCTCTGAAGGGTCTAGGCCCGAAACGTCAGCTTTTGTGCTCCTGAGATGCTGCTGGGCCTGCTGTGTTCATCCAGCCTCACATTTCATTATCTGTGATGGAATACTCTCTCCACTTGGTGTGGATGAGTGCAGCTCCAACAACATCCATAAGCTTAAGACACAGTGCCTGTTAATGGGAGGCCTCTGCCGCCTCAACATTCACTCCCTCCAGCATGATAGTGTGTACGATCAGTCCTGCAGTAACTCACCAAAGCTCCACTGTGACCCCATGCTGAGGGACCAAAAGGACAAGGGCCGTGCATTACCAGTATGATATCCTCCAACCTACCACATCATCCTGACTTTGGGACTATGTTGCTGTTCCTTCGTTGTCACCAGGTTGAAATGGAGTCCTCTCCCTGTCAGCAGTGAGTGGTGTTCCTCTCTGCAGTGAATCAGGAAGGTGATTCATCACTTTGCTATCTGCCCTTCTCTCTCCGTAGGGTTGGTGCTGCCACCCTCCTTATTAGGATAGGGATTTATAGGGCCTGGTGTGGTAGAGGAAACCTGCTTGCTATCCTAACAGAAGGTGACTCTTGCCTTCAGTGAGATGTTATTTGTGAGTGGGCACTGACCTGATAGTAAAACTGATATGATGAACGTCGTTGGGAGATTACTGGGAAGCTGGGTCTTCTCATTCGTGATCTGAAGCTGTTCCTCCAAGTAATTGGTGTTTATAATGGGTGGTGCTCCAGGCTTTCCTCAGTCCTAACTTTTTTTCAGACCCCTTTGAAAGCACTCATCACCTCCCAGACCTGTTCATAGAATCCCTGCGTTGTGGAAGCAGGCCATTTAGCTCATCAAGTCTATGCTGATTCTACGAAGCCCATCCCTCCCAGACCCACCCTATCCCCGTAACTCTACTTTTCCTGTAACTGATCTGCACAGCCCTCGACACTACGTGGCAATTTAGCATGGCCAGTCCACCTAACCTGTGCATCCTTGGGCTGAGCGAGGAAACTCTCTCCGACACTGTGAGGATGTGCAGACTCCGCACACAGTCACCAGAGGGTGGAATGAAATCCTGGGTCCCTCGTGCTTTGAGGCAGCAGTGCTACACACTGAGCCACCCAGTTGGATGTGGATAAGTGCCCCTGGGCTCTGAATTAAAAATGAGGTAACATTTCGACCCCATTTAATGAGCTGATACAAAGCAGAACAGCTGTGTCCAGCTCTGAGCCAGGCCAGATTATGCTGGCTCATGTGCAGCTTTCAGAACCCAGTGAGACTAAAGCAATCCTTCATGTGAAATCTGCAGGATGAAGATTAAGGCTTCAGCACTGGGGTCTTGTCCTGAGTGTCTCAGTAAAGTCGTGCTCGCAAAACATCCCTCTGGGATTGAGTATTCACATTTTGCTGAGTTATTGACAGTGTGATTCGAATGGTCTTCCTGACTTGCTGTGCAAATGGGACTCCTATTTTCTCCCTCAACTGGAGGTGATTCACCGACACAAGCCGGTGACAGCTTTGTGGAGCTAGAGTGGGATGAAGAAAGATTTGATCTTTCGTCACTGTTTGGGCAACACAGTGCCTGTCAGTACCAGGGACCTGGGTTTGATAAGTGCATTCTAATGGGATGCAGATCAGAGTGAAAACAGGCTTCTCGAGCCATCATGTCACACATGTCTCTACCTGGCCTTTACAATGGCCATCTGTGTCCAGGATGGGTTGATTAGGTACAGACTCAATGGGCTGAAGAGCCTTCTCTGTACTGTATGATTCTGTGATCTGTGAGCATAATCTTCCAACTGGTGGCTTGGAGACAGCGATTGGGAGCTGCACCCTGACTCCCACCTTCGAAATGAGGAGGGGAGAGTCAATCCCCTTACAACTCCTGCCTCAGCTGGCTGGCCAGGTGCCCGGTCAGATACTTTGCTTTGCTACACTCACTGCTACAATATTTCAAAGCATTGCAACATTTTAATTTTGAGCATTCGTTTGTTTCTGGTGCCAAGTTTGCTCTTGAATTTTCCAGGTTCAGATGTGAACAGTATGGATTCAAATGACAGTGGATGTCCTGCAGGTGGACCAGACACCCTGAACAAGGATGGAGCAACTTTGAATGCAATACAAGACCAAGCTGAACTCACCATCTGGGAGGTCCAGGTGCCAAAGGTAAAAATGCCAAATTAATATGTCTGCTGTGGCTGATTCCTGGGATTTGAAACTGTTGTCGTTTGCATGTTCTGCTCAAGCAGGACTATCTAATCTTGTTTGAAGGTTGAGAAGGACACAGCAGGAAGAATTGGTGCTTTAGCCTTAGGGTCATAAAGATGCACAGCATGGAAACAAACCCTTTGGTCGAACTCATCCATGCTGACCAGATATCCTAAATAAATCGAGTCCCATTTACCAACATTTGGTTCATCCCCCTCTGAACCCTTCCTATTCATGTACACATGCAGATGGCTTTCAGTTGTTCTAATTGCACCATTTCCTCTGGCACCACATTGCCATGCACACATCTCACACTGTGTGTAAAAGTTGCCCCTTTTAGGTCCCTTTTAAATCTTGCCCCTCTCACCTTAACCTATGCCTTTTTAGCTTTGAACTCCCCTACTCTGGGAAAGAGATCTTGCTTAATTACCCTATCTGTGCGCCCGATGACCGTATAAACCTCTATAACGTTACACCTGGCCTATTCAGCCTCTTCCCGTATCCCAAACCCTCTAACCCTCATCTACTGAAACCCTTTAACCCTCATCTACTGAAGGTATTGGACTGTAACCAAATATTTAACCAGATTGACAACATGTGCAATTCTATCGACTGCTGTCTTTTTATGAAGTAACTCCTCGGTTAAGTTTGTGGAGTTTGATAGGTTTTGTGACCTTTGAGTCTCGTGATACTAGATGCGAGCCCTGCTTGATAGCACTTTGACAGGACACTGAGGTCACCTTGTGGCAAGTGGTTGCCATTACAAGTAACTTCCTGAATCGTGGGGTACAGAAGGTGGTACTTTATAACAGCAAGTTTTAGCTAACCTAGCATGACGGGGGGACAGGAGTTTCAAAGAGGTGGGTTTGGCTTTAGTTGCAGCAATTTCCTCATTGGAGGGTGAATGTGCAGGAAAAGTTTATCTGCCATTTGCTAGTCACTCTCTTTGTGTAGGTGTTGTGTCCCTAGCTGAAGTGGAATTCTGTGCAGACATATGCAGTTGCACAGTAGGTGGCTGGATTCTGTTAGGCCATAATTAAGGAGTGAGGGGAGACCTTGTTGCAGTCTCTGTGACTCTGGTGCAAGGATGCTTGCAGTGAGAACGAGAGGAAAACCCAATTCCCAAATGTGACAAATTGCAAGCTTTGAGGAATTGGGTATGTTTCTGTAGTGTTGCGCCAGGACAATGTGATCTTTCTGTAGTTTCTAATTTACCGTGTTTCTGCTCGCAGCATCTGGTTGGACGGTTAATTGGTAAACAGGGAAGATTTGTGAGTTTCTTGAAGCAATCCTCTGGTGCCAAGATTTACATCTCCACACTGCCTTACACACAAGATTTCCAGATCTGTCATATAGAAGGTGAGTCCAGTCAGGAGTAGATTTGGTAACTTGTTTTTTGGTCATGGTGTTTCTTCCAGGAGATCAAATAGCTTGTGAATATTTTCATTTTGATTTCCAAATACACCTCATGTGCTTGACTTTCCCATCGACCTGCCCAACTTATTTCTTTGTAAGAAAATCTCTCACGTTGGATTGTTTCTTGCAGTTTGACAACTCCCTGAAAAGGCACATTTCCCTTATGTCATACTTTTGTATTTTCGGACTCTAATTCTTTAAATCCTTAAGTATTTAATGGTATCCTGGGATTGAAATGCGAAATGTTTTGTTTTAATTGATCAGTGTATGAGCTGGATTAAGAAATAAGACGTGCGAATTTCAGCCATCTGTTGAAAATCATCTCTCCGTGTCACTTGAGTTCTGAGCTGCAGCGATTTTTGTCGAAGTTTGCAATATTTACAATGTGATCCCTTGAATAGACACTCAAACAATCAGGTGCTGTCATAGCTGTTCTGAGCACCATTTTGAATTCAACAAAGCACAAAACTAGTGAGTTTTGAGAAGATTTGTAGCTCTGGATGTGAGTTTGCTCGCTGAGCTGGAAGGTTCGTTTTCAGACGTTTCGTCACCTTCTAGGTAACATAATCAGTGAGCCTCTGACGAAGCGCTGGTGTTATGTCCCGCTTTCTATTTATCTGGTTAGGTTTCCTTGGGTTGGTCATGTCATTTCCTGCATTGGTGATGTCATTTCCCGTTCTCTTTCTCAGAGGATGGTAGATTGATTTGGAGCCAATGTGTTTGTTGATGGAGTTCCGGTTGGGATGCCATGCTTCTAGGAATTCTTGTGCGTGTCTCTGTTTGGTTTGTCCTAGGATGGATGTGTTGTCCCAATCAAAGTGGTGTCCTTCCTTATCTGTATGTAAGGATACGAGTGATAGTGGGTCATGTCGTTTTGTGGCTAGTTGATGTTCACGTATCCTGGTGGCTAGCTTTCTGCCAGTTTGTCCAATGTAGTGTTTGTCACAGTTCTTGCAAGGTGTTTTGTAGATGACGTTCATTTTATTTGTTGTCTGTATAGGGTCTTTTAAGTTCATTAGCTGTTGTTTTAGTGTGTTGGTGGGTTTGTGGGCTACCCTGAGGCCAAGGGGTCCGAGTAGTCTGGCAGTCATTTCGGAAATGTCTTTGATGTAGGGGAGAGTGGTTATGGTTTCTGAGCCCGTTTTGTCTGTTTGTTTGGGTTTATTGCTGAGGAATCGGCAGACTGTGTTCATAGGGTACCCATTCTTTTTGAATACGCTGTATAGGTGATTTTCCTCTGTGCTGCAGTGTGTGGTGGCTCGTTGGAATAATGTTCTAATGCAGCTTCGTTTGTGGGTGTTGGGATGGTTGCTCCTGTAGTTCAGTATTTGGTCCGTATGTGTTGTTTTCCTGTAGATGCTGGTTTGAAGTTCCCCATTGGCTGTTCGCTGTATGAAGCACAAAACTACTGGCTGAGATCTAAGGCCCAACACTTAAGTTCTGCTGATGTTGGTATGACCAAGTAAATCCTGTCAGAACACGTCACCGCTGAATGTCCACACAGTCACAGTTGCCAGTAGGAGCTTGGAAGGTTTACCTTTAACTTTTTCCGCTGAGGGTTTGGACTCGAATATTTTTATCACTGGGTAAACTTTGCCGAATGTTTGAAGCCCCGAAGTAGAATGGGGCTCTTGATCTAAGCTGATGTTTTGAGGCTGCATGCAAAAGTGCTGCATTGCCAGAGGTGCTGTCCTTCAGATGAGATTTCAGCGTGAGACCGATTTTGTCCTTCTGTGTCGGAGATGTCACAAACCAGTTCGGGGTGGTGTTGGGGAGTTGTTCCAGTCCCTGTTAGTATTTCACTGCCTCCGCCCAAGCCCAACTTTCTGGCTTTTTTTTTTGCTTGGAAGATTTTGTCATTTGTTGGCCGGCTGCACTTCTGCCTCTGTCTGGGCATAAAAATGAATGGATTGTAAGGCACTTTGTGATATCCTGACAACACAGTTAAAGTCAGGGTTTAAATTCATCTGGCTTTCTTTCTGTTTGGAAACAGGTAATCAGCAGCAGGTAGACAAAGCACTTAACTTGATTGGAAAGAAGTTTAAGGAGCTGGATCTCAGGAATCTATATGTTCCACCACCACCTTTGACACTACCCTCATTACCGATCACCTCCTGGGTAAGCTAAATGTTTGATTTGGAGCACCAGTCACTGGTTGTCTTACAATTCAGCTCGGACCCTGTCTGTTTTTACTGTGATTTGCACGGGTTTCTCACCCTGTCCTTTTGCAGATTTATGTTTTTATCTAAGACCTGTCTTGGCTGGTTATCGGTATCCAGTGGGAGGGGAGAAAATCTGATCGCAAAAGATTTAATCCTGCAATAATGGATAATCAAGTCAACAGACCAGATGGAGCCCTGTTGTAGCAAATCCTGTGAACTGTTTGCTATGGGCAAGCTCCCTACATAGGGCAGTGTTAACTCAACAAACCATAGGAACAGAAATAGGTCATTTGGGCCCTCGAGCCTGGCCTGCAATTCATTAGGATTGTGACTGATCTGACAAGCCTCATCCCCTTTCCTGGTAGCCCTTTATGCCCCAGCCAGTCAAGAAGTTGAAGAAAACCTTGTCCTCCTGTGCACCTAATTTGAAATTATTTATCTTGTTCACAGCTCATGCTTCCTGATGGCGTAACAGTGGAAGTGCTGGTGGTGAATATTGTCAATGCCGGGCACATGTTTGTACAGCAACACACCCACCCTACATGTCATGTACTACGCAGCATGGATCAACAAATGTTCCTCCTTTACTCTCAGCCAGGAATCCCAACACTAACACCTCCATTAGAAGTTAAGTGTTTCTAGTCTTTGACGAATGAATTAATCTGTTGTCGGGTTAACAGTGGAGAGAACTAGCTGCCTTCAAAACGGGGCATTTTTCTGAGTATGCAAGCATGTGTTCCAGCAAACACAGTACTGGATTAATTTTATGCCTTTCTTCTAAGGCCTGCATCTAACTTTTCTTCTGAAGCCAGTTCTGTCACACTGTTAATAAAACTGCGGACGCTGGACATCACAAACAAAAACAGAAATTGACGGAGAAACTCAGCTGGTCTGGCAGCGTTTGTGGTGAGGGAAATGGTTGATGTTTCAAGTCAGGTGACTTTCAGTCAGAATGGGTCTAGGCTGAAATCCAATGTGACAACTAGAGATTAGAATTTAAATTCGGGAATAAATCCAGATTTTAAAGCCAATCTCAGTGATGGGAACACAAAATATTATCACTGTAAATGCCCCTTTAGAGAGGCAGTTGTGACACCACCTCTGATCTGATGTGAATTCAGATTGCCAGCAATGAGTTTGATACTTAACTGCCCTCTAAAATGGCCAAACAAGATACTCCTCCATTCAAGGGCAATTAGGAGTGGGCCACAATGTTGGCTGATATCACCAGGAAGACAGAAGACAAGAAATTTGGGTTCTTAGTTTTGCTCAGTGTCTGCCCCTTTAAGAATTGTGTTACAACTGCACTAGACCATCTCATCCCCTTGTACTGAGGGGAGTTGCGACTTTGTTCTATCAATCCTCCAGACTTCCTCTCATCTGAGAAAACAGTTTTCTGAATCAAACTGGTCTTCCCTTCAAGGCAAGATTGAATAACTTGCAGAGTTAAGATTGTTTCTTTTAACTTGACTTCCTTGCCTCCCTGAACCAATTCCACCCCCGCTCTGTGCTATTGAGCTGAAGTGATTCCTATCTCTGTTCTCTAGATAAGTTACCAAGTTTACAGGAGTCTTCATCCAATTCTGAGGGGCTTGGGGCTGTCCCTTAAGTAGGAGCTAATGGCAAGTAGTCCATGTCAAGTAGAGGTCTGCTTCCTTCGCATGTTTTGGCCAATTGGAGTGGAGCAAGGCTAATGTGATGGGCCATCTGGGCCAAATGGCTTCTCTTTTGTTCCTACAGCTGAGGATAATCCATTATCAACGGGTTTTGACAAACTACATGCTGGAGTTGGCTTAGGAATGACTGACTGGTTTATTGAGTAGGATCTTGCAACTTTTTCAAAGAATTTGAACTTATAGCCTTTGAGTTTTAATCTAATAACATCACAAAACCACAGAGGTCTTATAACATAGGCAGAGGCTGTTCAGCCTGTTGTGCCTACACCAGCTCTTTAAATGAGCATCATAAGAGTATCCATCTTTCCCTAATTTCTGTGTACATTATTTTTACCCATATAATTGTCCATCACACTCATGCCTCAGTTGAGCCTGCCGCCTCATTTTCTGAGCAGTGCATTCCAGCCCCTAGTTTCTCACTGTATTTTTTTCCCCCCCCCCCACTCCTCCTCCTTGCAAATCATTTTACAATCTCTACCCTTTTTTCTTTCTTCCTTTTGAGGTTGGGGGGAGTTCTCTTTATCCTGTCTGCTCATGATTTTTGACCTCTATCGCACTTCCTGTCCACTGCCCCCTGCCAAGGGAGAACAGTCCCAGCGCCTTCAATCTACCCTCCTCACTCAACTGCACCATTCCTGGAGGCATTCTTGGTAACTGCTTCTGCACCATCTGTCCAGTGCGTTCACGTCCTTCCTGTTACGTGCTGCCCCCATTTGTATGTCGCACTGCAGCTGAGGTTTCCAAAGTTGCCTGTACAGGTTTGGCATCGCCTGTTCCCCGCTTCCAAACTGAAGTAGTAATATTGGTTATGGGATGCAAAAAGAATTAGTCATGTGTCTTTTTCCCTCCTACAGTTGGAATAATCTGTGCAGCTCCTGCAGTTGATGGTGCCTGGTGGCGAGCGCAGGTTGTTGCCTATTTTGAAGAGACAAATGAAGTTGAAATCCGATATGTTGACTATGGAGGCTATGAACGCGTTAAAATAGAAGCATTGAGGCAAATCAGGTGATGTATCTGGTCCCCCTCTGTTTTGCATGTCGTTGAACTGGAGGTAACCTAATGTAGAAAAGTTGGAGTCTCTTAATGCACAAGGGTTGGAATGAATTGTTTGAGATCAACAACACTATTCTGATGCGATGGTCCTAAATTTGGCATTGGTTGAGGTGTTGTGCGGTGAGGGGGTACTTGGTCTTCTGTTAGCCTAACTTTCTCTTTAAGCGAGTTATGGAGTTTTGGTGTTAATGGGGGAAATGTTTTGAGCTGAGGATACTTGCTTTAATTTGAAGCTCGCACCAATTTTGTGCACGATATGGGCAGTGTTCCTTCAGATCTTTCTTCCAGTTAATTGAGGGAGGATTGTTGGTTAGCTCAGTGACTCTAGCAGTTTCAGTTCTATTCCTGAATTGGCTGCAGTTATCCTCAAGGACCCCTCCCTCATCCACTTCAACACCTTCCACCCCAACCTTCAGTTCACCTGGGCCATCTCCAGCACATCCCTCACCTTCCTGGACCTCTCAGTCTCCATCTCAGGCAACCAACTTGTAACTGATGTCCATTTCAAGCCCACTGACTCCCACAGCTACCTAGAATACACCACCTCCCACCCGCCCTCCTGCAAAAATTCCATCCCCTATTCCCAATTCCTCCGCCTCCGCCGCATCTGCTCCCACGATGAGGCATTCCACTCCCGCACATCCCAGATGTCCAAGTTCTTCAATGACTGCAACTTCCCCCCCCCCCACAGTGGTCGAGAATGCCCTTGACCGCATCTCCCGAATTTCCCGCCCCACATCTCTCACACCCTGCCCCCGCCACAACCGCCCAAATAGGATCCCCCTCTTTCTCACACACCACCCCACCAACCTCCGGATACAACGCATCATCCTCCGACACTTCTGCCATCTACAATCCGACTCCACCACCCAAGACATTTTTCCATCCCCACCCTTGTCTGCTTTCCGGAGAGACCACACTCTCCGCGACTCCCTTGTTCACTCCACACTGTCCTCCAACCCCACCACACCCGGCACCTTCCCCTGCAACCGCAGGAAATGCTACACTTGCCCCCACACCACCTCCCTCACCCCTATCCCAGGCCCCGAAATGACTTTCTATATAAAGCAGAGGTTCACCTGTACATCTGCCAATGTGGTATACTGCATCCATTTTACCTAGTGTGGCTACCTCTACATTGGGGAAACCAAGTAGAGGCTTGGGGACCGCTTTGCAGAACACCTCCGCTCGGTTCGCAATAAACAACTGCACCTCCAGTCGCGAACGATTTCCACTCCCCCTCCCATTCTTTCGATGACATGCCCATCATGGGTCTCCTGCAGTGCCACAATGATGCCACCCAAAGGTTGCAGGAACAGCAACTCATATTCTGCTTGGGAACCCTGCAGCCCAATGGTATCAATGTGGACTTCACCAGCTTCAAAATCTCCCCTTCCCCCACTGCATCCCAAAACCAGTGCAGCCTGTCTCTGCCTCCCTAACCTGTTCTTCCTGTCACCCATCCCTTCCTCCCACCCCAAGCCGCACCTCCATCTCCTGCCTACTAACCTCATCCCACCTCCTTGACCTGTCCGTCTTCCCTGGACTGACCTCTCCTCTCCACCTATCTTCTTTTCTCTTCATCTTCGGTCCGCCTCCCCCTCTCTCCCTGTTTATTCCAGAACCCTCACCCCATCCCCCTCTCTGATGAAGGGTCTAGGCCCGAAACGTCAGCTTTTGTGCTCCTGAGATGCTGCTGGGCCTGCTGTGTTCATCCAGCCTCATTTTATTATTTTGGATTCTCCAGCATCTGCAGTTCCCATTATCACTGGTAAAGCTAACATTTGTGTTCTGCCCAGTCTCCAGTGCAGCTGATCTAGGATATAAAGTTGAATGGCTTGGACAAACAGGAAGGTCAAGTCAAATCAGTGGGGATAACATCTTTGCTCTCAGGTGGGCAGGCTCATGCTCAGCAAGAATTGGACAAAGGAATGATTGTTGCGGAGCAAGTGTGCTTGTGCGGCGTAATGAGCAGCTGTCACAAAGTACCCTTTGTGATCACGTTCGGCCACTTCAGCATGTAGGGAATAAGAGAATAGTGATTTTAAAAGATTCCTGTGCTGCTGGTGAGCAAGCATATAAAAGGTGGAGTCCAGGGAGTGATTGCGTTCATTGATGCAAATGGAACATGGGCATTCGAGGGGCCCGAAAATGATTTCCAAGTGTCTGAGTTTTTTTCAGGTTAGTTGCAGACTGAAGTTGTGCCCGAGAATGTTCAAGAGTAGAGCTTGGCAATGCCCTTATCTGGACTGCGGGAATCTCAAGATTAAAAAAGGGATCATTTGGGTGTTGCCTCTGAATGTTGGCGGAGTAGGCAGGGTCAGAGAGTTGTGAATTTGACAGAGTTGTCCCCTTAGAACTCAGCTGTAAGAAATGTTGGGGAAATTGTCTTCTGTGGATGCACAGCTAGAACAGTAGCAAGCTGATCAGAAAGCACAACTCCACTTTTGAACGGGGATTGCACCAACCCATTCCTTGGTGTGTGTAAGCTTTTTACATTCCAACTGCTTGAGGGATAGGGGTTCCCGATCTTTCCTAATGTCTGAACATTTTGTGCATCTCTACCAATAGGTCTGATTTTGTATCACTACCTTTCCAAGGCACTGAGGTCCTGCTAGACAACATAATGCCTCCCCCAGGTTGGTGACTTCTTGACTTGCCTTCCAAATGGTACTGTATGGTCATTCTTAAACTCTGAATCTTTCTGATATAAAGCTGTGATGTCTTCCAAGAGATAACTGTGTTTATACAGAATCTACGTCAGCAATTTTGTGAGAGCTTCATTTCAATTAACCGCACACCAAAAAACTCCCACCTGCTAATTACTAGATCCCTGTATTGATGCAACCAACTCAAACCCAATTAACTTGGTTAATATATCCATCAATAGTTTCCCCCATTTCATTCGGTCTCAGCAGTTCCTTCAGACTACATTAGGTAACAAATGTGCTCTGGGTAACCTATTTCTTTCTGTGATTGACAGGTGCGGACCATTTCTCTGAAGAGGCAAACACAGCAATGGATGAAATGACCCGTGGTGCTGCTCTGCTTGCCCAGGTAAGATTTACTGGGAAAGTGGTAGTCGCTAACTGTTACGTCAATGACCTGATACCTGTGGGTTTGTCTGTAAGAAGTGGACGACGTATCTGCTCCCTTGTGCGATAATGGTAGGCTCCTCATTGCGATGTGTTTCACCTTGACATCAGGTGAAATGCTTCCCAGTTGACTGACCATTCCAGTCGCCAACTAGGTCTGAGTTAATCAGATTATATTACACGATGCTATTGAGTGAGCTTCCTACTGACTCATTGAACCTTTTATCATCATGTGTTCCATCACTCTGTTCCAGATCGTGCAGCTTATATTTCATCTCATCTCTTTTTGTAGCTCGTCCTAGCTACTTCATTCTTTCCTTGTGCTTATTTTGTAAGATGAATGTTTGACAACGCTTAAGGCTTAGTTGAATGTAGCTGATTTTGATTTTTTTTTTTGAAGTCACATATCCCTGAGTACAGTGAAGAATTTTGTTTGTGAGCAGTGCAGACAGATCATAACATACGGGTATTTCTGCTATAACACATGTTCCGTTAACACGAATTGGCTGTAACGTGATTGAGTAGTGGCACTGTTCGGATAACACAAACTTGCTACTTGTCAGTTGTGATTTTCTACAATGATCTGCCTTTAATGTCATTTTCTGTAGCATGAGGTCACACAAGAACTCAACTATTGTGTTATCAAAAATACCTGTGCAAGGATATACAAGTCGTTAGCTGTTTAAACAGAGCGAGGCACATAGGGTTACAGCTGCACAGGGGAGGTGCACAAACCTGGAAATTTGAGATATCCACTCAGCCGTCTAACACCGGGGAAGAAGCTGTTCTTGAACCTGTTGGTGCGTGTGTTCGAGCTTCCGCATCTTCTGCCTGCTGGAAGAGGTTGTAGAAGAGTACTACTGGTGTGGGTGGGATCTTTGGCAGCCTTTCCGCTGCAAGGAGGAGTGTAAATGGAGTCCGTGGATGGGAGACTGGCTTTTGTGATGGTCTGGGTTGTGTATGCAACTATGTGCAGTTTCTTCCAGTCCTGGGGAGAGCATTTGCTGTACCGGACCATTATGCAACCAGATAAGATGCTTTCTATTGTGCATCTGTAAAAGTTGGTGAGGATCCTTTATGGACATGCCAAATACACTAAGCCTTCTGAGGAAGAAGAGGTGTTGTGCCACCTTGACCATCGCATTAGAGCGGGAGGACCAGGACAGATTGTTGGTGATCATCTCTCCCAGGAACCTCACGCTCTCAACCCTCTCCATCTCAGCACCACTGATGTAGGTGGGGGGGGGGGTGTGTGTCTTTCTCCTTTCTTCCTCCGTGTTATCATTGCACCAAGACACTAGCCACTCTATCCCTTTCCTGTGTTCGGATGCAGCTCAAAATTTTCATTGGGAGTCTCCCTCCTTGGGTACCGTAAGGATAAAGGTAAACATTAGGGAATTTGAATGATCCAACCACATTTCATCCAGTAGGTAACCACCTGCTGGATGCATCTTTACTTCGTTATCCAGCCCTGGCAGCTCAGTTGGTGTATAATAAACACATAAAGCAGGAAATGTCCTCCTTAATTTTCTGTACTGTTGCTGAGTTAATTGGTTTTGGTTAGTGACCTTGGGACAACCACCATGTGTCTCACTATGTCTCAGAGCTGAGTGGGAATAAAATCATTTGATGTGTTTTTGCTCTGGTTATTTGATGCATTTGGTGAGCTAGATGGAGGGAAACTCTTTTGTGGAGTCTGGAAGAGAGACATCACAACCTCTGAACAGCTGAGCTCTAATTTTAAGGTTCTGACAGGGAGCATGTCTCCAACAAAGCAACACGTTGGAAATGTGGGGAAACGAGTTGAGCCGTTGAATTTGAAACTAAACTAAAATCCAAGATCGATTGTATTAAATGTTAATGAGTAGAGAAAGTAGGAAGGATTGTGACTGCAGTTTAGATTCTCGTGCTTGAAGATTATTAAATTTAAAAACTGGGTCTTATGGTTTTTAATTGTTGTTTAGCAGTTTTTGAGGAATGTGGAGCCAAGTCTGGATGGTGTTGACGCACGGATCAAACATGAATTGATCATAACAGAAGAGTGAATGGCCTACAGCTTTTGCTCCAACAATCCTGATCCTATTTTATAGGTACAAGGAAGTGTATTGTTCGACTTACCTCTAGTATCCCAATATCCAAATAGCATCTTTGCAATTACTGCCCAAGTATGAAGGGTAGTTTATGAGCAAGATTGACCATTGTGCAACCATCATACCAAGGGCACGCGTGATGACAACCAGCTAGACACTAGGAAGCACTGAGGATCAGAGGCCTTGGTTTTTATGTACATTGATCCCCTAAGATACAAGGACAGGTGGATGAAGTGGTTAAGTCAAATGGGATACTTGCATTTATTTGTGTGGCGTTTATGAGCAGGGAGATTATGCTGGAACTGTATAAAATATTGGTTAGGCCACAGTTACAGTTTTGTGTGCAGTTATGGAATCTCCTTTGTATAAAGGATGCAATGGCAGAGGAGAGGGTGCAGAGGAGATTTGCTAGGATATTGCCTGGGCTGGAGAGTTGATGAACAGAGATTGGACAGACTGGGGTTGCTTTTCTTGAAACAGGAGACTGTAGGAGGAAGTGATTGAGATGGATAAAATTATTTAGGGTGGGGTGGGGTGGTGCGTGGTCGCAGAGACGGGGTAGACAGGAATCCTCTTTCCTCTTGTTAGAGGGATCAATCACCAGAGGGTGTAGATTTAAGGTAAGAGGTAGGAGATTTCGAGAGGATGTGAGGATAACTCTCACCCAGAGGCTGGTGGGAATCTGGCACTCACTGCTTC
This sequence comes from Stegostoma tigrinum, assembly GCF_030684315.1. Lineage (NCBI taxonomy): Eukaryota > Metazoa > Chordata > Chondrichthyes > Orectolobiformes > Stegostomatidae > Stegostoma > Stegostoma tigrinum. The sequence goes on from NC_081380.1 coordinate 38,382,385, forward strand.
TAAGGGTGATAGAGGCGGTTTAGTATTTAGATGTATGGCTTGGCATTGCAAGTGCACAAGGGTATGGGCCAAGTGCTGCAAATTGAATTAAAATGGGTGGGTTTTGACTGGAGTGGATGCAATGGGCTGAAGGGCTGTGTACTGTAGCCCTTTGACTATTGCCAGTAAGAGGTATTTATCTTCCAATTCTGCCTGGATATTTTATCGAAGCACTTAAGATTCGCAGAGGCTTCAGTAATGTAGGTGATGAGATGTTTATATCTTCCAGTGGGTAGTGTAGGAAGAGGGAGTAAAGATTTAAAAAGAAGGGCTTTCCCATTTATGATATAGAGAGGAAGAGGAATTTCTTCTGAGGATGGTTTGTCTTGGGAATTTTCTTTCCCCCAAAAGACCAGGGAGGGCTGGATCATGAACTATATTCGAGGCTGAGTTGGTTAGTTTTTAGATTGACTCATGTATCAAAGGGTTATTGCCGTTAGGCAGGAAGGTCCAGTTAAGACCTCAGTTAGATCAGGCATGACCTTTTTGAAAGATGGAGATGGATTTGAATGGCTGCTATTTCTTGTACAAGGTTGATGGGAGCACTGGGGCTGGCCAAGTTTCTTGGCTATGTGCTGAAGTCAGAGGCACATGCATGTTTAAATTGATAGAATGCAATGTAGTACCCTCCACTCTACCCCCACCTCCAGGAAAGTAACCCTGTTATTCTTAACTACTTGTCTCTGTGCTAACGTCTGTGGTGTTATCTCTCAAACTGTGTGCCTGACATGAGCTGCTCTCTTGTAACTTTAAGAGGAGTAATGTGCAGAAATTTATTTTTGATTAAACTACATCTTTCGTGTTAAAATGCATCTTGTTTGCAATGTTGTCCTGATCCTAGCTTTAACCTGTTTCAGGTGACTGGTTATGACAACAGTGGTGTGCCTCTAATAAACCTGTGGAGTATAATTGGAGATGAGGTAAGTTGAAGAACCTTGCAACTAGCCTTTTGTAGACGAGACTTTTCAAATTAATCTGTACTCGACCAGGCTAAACAAGTTTATAAATGGATTTGCTTTCTCTGTTTGTTGGAAAAAGGCCATAACCTGATGGAGTGGGATTTGTTTAAGATTACTAAGGTTTAAGAGGAACAGACTAGGTTGAAATTTACAACTTGAACACTGTGCCTTAGACTATTTTACATAAGACTTCAATCATAGAGTTGTACGGTATGGAAACAAACCCTTCAGCCCAACTTGTCCATGCTGGCAAGACATCCTAAATTAATCTAGTCCCACATGCCAGCATTTGGCGCACATCCCTCTTAAACCCTTCCTAGTCATGTACCCTTCTAAATTGCCTTTCAGATGTTGTAATTATACCAGCTCATTCCATATGCGCACCACCCTCTGTGAAAACGTTTCCCCCTCACCTTAAACCTATGCCCTCTAGGTTTGGGCTCCCCCACCCTGGAGTAAAAGACCTTGACTATTCACCCTGTCTGTGCCCCTCATGATTTTATAAACCTCTATTAAGTTACCCGTCCACCTCTGACACTCCAGGGAAAATATTCGCAGCTATTCAGTCTCCCCCTGTGTAGCCCAAACCTGGTAACATGCTTGTAAATCTTTTCTGAGCCCTTAACCAAGTCTTTCCTATAGCAGGGAGACCAAAATTGAACACAGTATTCCATTAGTGGCCTAACCGATGTCCTATACAGCCTGAACGTGACCTCCCAACTCCTAAACTTATGCACTAACTAATAAAGGTGAGTCTACCAAATGCTGCCTTCACTACTCTGCCTGTGACTCCACTTTGAAGGGACTATGGAGCTGCAGCCCAAGGTCTCTTTGTTCAGCAACACACCATTAAGTACAGCATCATGAAAAACCTTAGCTGGAATATCTCCTTCCTGCATCTTATGTACCTGCCTTGCTGTTTTTCCTTCATTGTGGTAATAGTCCTGAAGACACAAGTTCAAGACCCACCAGCTGATGTAACTTAAATTCAGTTTATTAATGACTTGGGGATTGTAGCTAGTCTGGATGATGGTGAATGTGAAACTGCCTTCAGTTGTCATCATGGTCCGTCTTTATCATGAATATCCTTCAGAAAAAATAACCTGCTGTCCTTGCTGGTCAAGCTGTGGCTCTTTGCTCTTGTCAGCAATGGCCTGGAAAGTGATTTAAATTGAAGGACTATTGGGGATGAGCAACCAGTGTGTGGTCAGTGACCCCCTACATCTCATCAAAGCATGAAGTAAATACTCAAAATTAATAACTGCTTTTTTTTAAAAATGTCACTTTCTAGTTTTAATTAAAACATAAAGTCTATTTTTCAGAATAATCTTGATCAGACCATGCATTCCATACTTGGGAAGGTATTTATCCTTTCAGTTAACCACCTTTTTCTGTCAAGATGGGTGTATCAGGCAGACGCTACCCACTTGATAGTCACACAAAAGCAGTTTTATTTTTCTGTTTCATCTCACTGGGGCATGCAAAGCATTTCTTGCTCAGCAATTCTGTTTGAAGCGTTAATAAACCTGTTGACAAATTGCCAAGGAGCCACTGCAGATGGTCACAGGAAGGAATTACCAATTCAGTTAGTTGTCTTACTGTAAATCCTTTGCCCGTTTGAAGCTGAGGTTTTGTGCATGATATCAGAGGATTCCTTTGTCCGATACAGACCTTTGTTTAATAACGTCTCTGAATTCTTAGAATGTACTATTTAATGATCAGAACTGTTTTGCTGTTGAAATTGGTTTGCAAGTCAGTTTGAATCACTCCCACAAATTATCCAGAAACTTGCATTCGTATAGCGCTTTACACAACCAGTGGGCACGTTTTCGATCAGTGAAGTACATTGCTGCAATGTTGGAAAAGCCACAGCCAATTTATGTTGACTGTGTGTTTCCATAAATAGCAGGTGATGTGTTTAAAATATCAAACAAGGGATAAATATCAGTCAGGGCACTGGGGAAGTGTCCCCAAATCATCCAAGAAATGCCTTGGTATCTTTTGCATCATCCATCCAGGCAAAAGGGACACCACTCTAAATCCTTGCACCCTCTCATCTAAAGCACACACCCACGCAGCACAGAGCTCCTTCAAGTACTGCACTGGGGTGTCAGGCTTGATTTTTTTTTAATGCTCAGACACTCGTGGGTGATGACCCAAATCCTAATTCAGAGGTAAGTATACTGCCACCTAAGCCACAGCACAGTGAGGGCTCTGTGTGTCAAATTGGATCAGACTATTTCAGTTGAACAAGGAAATGTTTGCGAGCCTGTCTCCTGTTGCAAGTGCTAAAATCATGTTTTTTTTCTCTTTCCAAGGTCCTGTTTTTAAACCGAATTCTGGTGGAGAAAGGACATGCACAATGGATAGAGAGCTATTAGTCTGCAGCCCAAGGCCCTTTTCTAAACTCATTTTGCACTGCATTGTAATTCAATCATTTGCTAGCTGTGCAGATGTGTATATAAGTCACTGTATTAATATTTTGTAAGATCTCAATGGAGTACATAAAGGGAACTTTTCCAAAAATTATGGTGTCTGATAGGTAAGTGATTGTCACTCGATTTAAGTCATGTCTGGTTAATTTGATATTTAAGAAACAAAATTAATTGTCATTGTACAGAATAGTTTTGCTAGATTACTTGAATGGAATGATATTGTGATCAATGAACTATTTGCTACTTGGTTGTACAGACCTGTAAAAAGTATCAAGAAAAGCTTGATGGAACTGAGATTGTGTGGTGGTTTTTTTTAAATTATAATTTGGAGCTTCTCACAATCTGTGTTTGTGTTATTTTTGGTTCAGATGTGAAATCGCTGGCTTGGTTATTGTTTTATGCATCACACCATGGAGAAGGTGATGGCATAGTGGTAATGTCACAGGATTAGTTACCCAGAAACCAGACTTGGTATAAATCTCACTGGTAGATGGTGAAATTCATTAGAAATCTGGAATTAAAAACCAGCCTGATGGTGACTGTGTAGCGATCGTAGAGTCTTCTCTTTTTTTTAGGGAAGCAAACCATTAACATCCTTTAGGGACAGACATGTGCCATACTTACCTGGTCTGGCATACGTGAGAATGGTTCAGTGGTTAGCCCTACTGCATCACGGTGCCAGGGAGCTGGATTCGATTCCCTCCAACAACTGTTTTGTGTGGTCTTTGTACATTCTCTCCATTGTCTGTGTGGGCTTCCTCTGGGTGCTTCAGTTTGCTCCCACAGTCCAAAGATGTACAAGCTTAAGTGGATTGGCCATGGTAAATTACCCATGCAGGGCTACAGAAATAGGATGGGGCATGGGTCTGTGTGCAATGCTTTTCGGAGGTGTCACTGTGGTCTTGGTGGGCCGAATGGCCTGCTTCAACATTGGGTATTCTGTGATTCTACATGACTGCAGACCCACAGCAATGCGTTTAGTTCTGGGAAATGAAGGATGACCTGACTGAACTAATGACATCCCGTGAATACATTTTTTAAAACAATATTGACATCTCATCTGTTGACATCGCTCCTGCTTTGAGATTGTCGGCTCAAACCCCACCTGAGGATGTGACCATATAATCCAAGGTCATCTGACACTGAGGGAGTGCTTCCTTGCATGAAGTGCCCATCAGATCAAGCCCATGTGTGAAGCCTTGTTGAAGGGGAGGGTGTGTGTTGAAAGCAGAATGGAACGAATTAAGTGTGTTCTGGGCATTGTTTTGTCTTCACATACTAATCATCAGAGCCACATTACCTGGCTATTGAGCTGTGTGCGCTAAATCACTGTGTGCCTCTAGTTATTCCAAAGGAAATGCACATGCGCAGAATGCACTTCGGTACATTCCCAAAGGGGCTGCTGCTAACTGCTTGAAGGGCAGCCAAAAGCCTGGGCATTTTGTATACAATAACTGTGGGTAGGAGCTGGCTCTTGATTAAGGAACCTGTATATTGTTGTCTATTCATATTAGTACATTCTCAAGTACTGTTCCAACACCCTCCCCTTCCTCCCCCTCCCCCCCCCTCCCCCCAGCTCGCTCTCCCACACCCCCCATCCCCCAACGGCCCATCCTCTTAATCTTCCTGAAGCCTGGAGAGTGACTGCATTTTTATTATCCTCCAGTAAAAACAAGTTTTCCAGTTAAATTTACCTTCCTGGGGGTACCTTCATCCAATTTGATTTAACTGACGTTCAACCAATTTAACTTAATTTTTGCTTTTCTAATATTTTCTCCATAATAGGCAGAGCCTTTACTTGTGTGTATCTACCCTAACTCATCATTAATGGATTTGCATTCTCTGTGGCAAGCACTAAGAGCAAATGGTTCTGGAGGTCTGACGTGTACATTGTAAAACCTTAACGTAGTCTTCATCTTTTGTACTTTCTCTTGTTCTGATTGTATTTATCTGAGCATTCTGTCTTCTCCTTTTATTTGCTTCACATTTGCTTAGATATTGAAAGTGACAAGTCTCTTACTAGCCCCAGGCCATTTCTAAGTACATCCGAATTCAATTCATTGTGTATCTGACATTTATTTTCATTCGCTCTACATTTCTCAATACTGTTTCATGTTTCTACCCAATTTAAATAACAGAACTAAGTCACATTGCCAATTTTGGACTGCATTTTGACTCTGCATGTTGTTTGTTTCTTTTCTTAGAAATAAGCCTTGCATTTGTATAGCATGCTCCGGACACCCAAGTTTTCCTAGCAGATGAAGTTCTTTGAATTGCAGCTACTGTTGTAATGCAGGAAATGCAGCAATTCAGAGTCCATGGTAACAAGGTGTGGAGCTGGATGAGCACAGCAGGCCAAGCAGCATCTCAGGAGCATAAAAGCTGAAGTTTCGGGCCTAGACCCTTCACCCTGTCTGATGAAGGGTCTAGGCCCAAAACGTCAGCTTTTGTGCTCCTCTGATGCTGCTTGGCCTGCTGTGTTCGTCCAGCTTCACACCTTGTTATCTTGAATTCTCCAGCATCTGCAGTTCCCGTTATCACTAATTCAGAGTCCATGGTATGATGACAACTAGCTAATTTACTTTGTGAAAAGAGGGTGTGAGAATTGGCCCAGTACATTGGAGTAACTCCAGTGCTGTTCAAGATAGTACCTTCAACGTACATGTCAAACCTCCAGACCCAGTTGTTCTTTGTACTCTTACAATCACCAGAGCAAGATGCCGTTCAAAGATAGCACCCCAGATTATTAGCACATTCTACGTCTGCACTGGAGTCAATCTTGTTTGACTTTTGCCATTGAGCACTCAACCTTTAGATTTTAGGGTGAGAGTGCTAGTGAGTAAATTGTAATTTACACTAGGATTAGAATTTAATTCAAATGTTGACTTTACAGAATAGGCCTAGTCTCTCCTCTGCCCAACACCACAAAAACCAGTCTGTCACATTGCAGTTTCAAGGTTATTCACTTTAAAACCAAAAGTTTGCCCTTTGTTTTACTTGACTTGAATGGTGGTTTAATTTTCTTTTGACATAATTACATAATTTGACATAAAGGTGCAAGCAAAGATATCAATCTGACTTTCCCTCAAAGGCAGTTTTCTTCTATGAATTATTCCTTGTCATGTATTTCAATTGTGCCAACCCTTGTTGACTATGGTTTCCCTGGAGCAATGATGTCTTCAAAGGTGATCTGGTTCAAAGTGGACCCGATATACAAACCACTGAGAAACACAGCCGGAAGTAATGCCAACCAGCCCAGCAAACCGAGGCATGTAAATAACAAGTGGGACAGAACACCAACGCTTCGTTGGAGGTGCATTGACGAAATAACAGGGTGATGAAATGTCTGCAACCAAACCCACCGGCTTAGTGAGAAAGTCTGCGACCTCATCCACAACCCGAGCTACAAACCTTCTTAAAAATTTGTGGGCGAACTTCATTCTGTCTAGGGCGTTAGATTCTAAATAGGGGCAATATTGTTAGGGTTTGCAGAGTATGGCATGCTTTGTAACAGTGCATTGATTAATGTCCTTAGAGGATTGTTATATGAAGCACAGGAGGATTGAGAGCAGTGGTACAGTTGGCTAAATGTTGGCTTGCTGTTATTTAAAATTGTTTCTGTACTATAAACATTGTAAGCTGTTTCCTTTTGTATTACTTTCACGTAAACAGTAGCCCATTGGTTATATGTCTCATTTTTAAGCGTTTGAATTCTGGAGTTGGTTTTCATAAAAGCCCTAGTGTGGAAACAGGCCATTCGGCCCATAAAGTCCACACCTACTCTCCGAAGAGCAGCCCACCTGAACCCACCCCACTACCCTATCCCTGTAACCCTGCGTTTCCTTGTATACATATTCAACACCTCCCTGTGGGTAATTTAGCTGGTGGAAACAACCTCCCTGCTTCTGTCCTCTTTATTCCCATCATAATTTTACATGTTTCTATATGATTCCACCACTCCCACCACCCAATTCTTCTAAATTCCAATCAGTACAGTCCCAGTCTACTCAATATCTACTCATTAGGCAATTTATTCATATTCCGGAATTAACCTCATGAACCTCCTCTATATCCCCTCCAGTACCATTACATCCTCTCTCAAGTAAGGAGACCAAAACTGTACACAGTACTCCATGTGTAGCCTCACCAACTGCGTACACAGCTGCCGCATAAACACCCTATTTTTAAACTCCTTCCATCTAGCAATGAAGGACAATATTCCATTTGCCTTCTCAATTACCTCCTGTGCCTGCAAACCAACATTTTGCAATTCATGCGCAAGACATGCATCTGCGCCGCAGCATGCAACAATTTTTCACCATTTAAATAATAGTCAATTTTTCTGTTATTCCCACCAAAATGGATGACCTCATTTACCAACATTGTACTCCATCCATCAATGCCTTTCCCACTGACTTAACCTATCTCCTGTGTTGGGGATAGCAGGTCCAAGTGGAACTCTTGGAATGGTTTCTGGTGAGGCCATTTGGAGGTAAACTGAGATGTACTTCATCCCACCAAAAAATGTAGTTACACCCAGAGTAGGGTGGCTCAGTGGTTAGCCCTGCTGTCCCACAGTGCCACGGACCCAGCTTCGATTTCAGCCCTGTTTGGGTGGAGTTTGCATCTTCTCCTCGTGTCTGCGTTGGGTTTCGTCCGGCTGCTCCGGTTTCCTTCCACAGCCCAAAGATGTGCAGGTTAGGTGGATTGGCTGTGCTAAATTGCCCGTAGTTTGCAGGGATGCCCAGGCGAGGTGGATTAGCCATGGGAAATGTGGACTTGCAGGGATATGGTGGGTCAGTCTTCAGAGAATCGGTGCAGACTTGATGGGTTGAATGGCCCCTATCTGCACTGTCGAGATTCTATGATTCAGAGTTGTAGATGCCAGAAAACAGATTGAACTTGCAAGGCTTAGGTCCTTAGATTTTTGTTGGGTCAGGATAGTGAAGAATGCAGACCCATTAGATATAGGAATGGTGGAGGCCATTCAGCCCAAGTACAGGGCAGGGAAAAGAGAGAAGAATCGCAAGAAATACATGCGTTCTGATGTAGCTTACAGAGGCAGAATCAGAATTGAATAGATCCATTACATTCAATGTAGAAACATAATCAGGAAATCAAGGGAATAAAGGGGCAGTGTAGTCGACAATACTTTTTTTATATTTCACCCAATTTTCTGCACCCCACTCCTCAAAGTGCTGTGCAGACAGCCAATTCAACAACCAGTTTACATTGGGTGGAGGCCATTCAGCCCATCAAATCTGCTGTGCCATTCATTGAGATACAGCTGATCTGATAATCCTCAACTCCAACTTCCTACCTTTTCCTCATAACCCTTGATTCTCTACTTTTAAAATTTTTTCCTCAGCTTTGGATATACTTGACCCAGGCTTGACAGCCCTCTGTGAATTTGAGCATTGCCGTAAAGAATTCCACAGTAGTTCACAAAATAATGAGGAATATAGATAGACTTTTATTAGTAGTTTGTCTTTTTGCCGAGATGGAAGATTTCAAGACTGGGAGGTTACGTTTTTAAGCTGAGAGGAAAGACATTTGAAAAAGACTTGGGCAAATATTTTACACAGAAGGCAGTTCATTTCTAGAACGAACTTCCTGAGAAAGTGGTGGATGTGGGTGCAATTACAATGTTTAAAAGACGTTTGGATAAGTACACAAATAGGAAGCATTTAGAGGGATATGGGCTGGCAACAGGCAGGTGGGACTTGTTTAGTCTGGGATCATGGTCGACATGAACTGGTTGGACCAAACATTCTGTTTCTGTGCTGTATGACTGTTTGTCATCTGTCATAAATGTGTGACCCCTGACTCTGCGATGATGCCCCCTGATCCTAGTCTCTCCCACTAGGGTGAGGTACAAGTACCCTGTAGTAAAGTGCTGCTATCTGTTGGGTGAGTGCAGAAAGTTGCAAATGCTGCATAAGAGGGACTGTATACTGCCGGGACGTGACGCATGTAATGTGCATTTCTACTGACGGTAAGTTTACCGTTTTATCTTAAAAAAAAAACACAAGCAAATGAAGATAATCACATTTATTGAAAAGGTGCATAGTATCGTGTGGATAAGCAAATTTATGAAGGGCAAAATGAGTGGCAGGACTTTAATAGAATTCTATTACCAGTTTTAATAGCCTTATTCCTGATTGAGGTTTGCTGGAAGTTTTGCTGGTAATTCACTGCAACAAACAAAAAAACTGCAGATCTTTACTCATGTTCAAAGGCTTTCTTTTAAAAATTAACTGGCTAATTTTTAAAATTTCTGACCCTGATTTCCTCTTACTGATATTTGCATTGCACCAAGCTGGAGGCTTGGCTTGCCACCTTGTCCTATAAATGCTGTTCCCATGCTTTGCCACAAGGTGGATAAGTTCACATGAAAATGAAGTGCTTTTGCTGTTCTTCCTGAGACCCCATAATTTATACCCTTTGTAATTCTATTTCTTGGTCATAATTACTGTTTTGTTTTCTGTAATCATGTCGTGGGAGGCAATGTAAACTGGCTGTTGAATTGGCTGTCTGCACGGCACTTTGAGGAGTGGGGTGAAGAAAATTGGGTGAAATATAAAAAAAGTATTGTCGACTACACTGCCCCTTTTATTCCCTTGCTTTCCTGATTATGTTTCTACGTTGAATGTAATGGATCTATTCAATTCTGATTCTGCCTCTAAGCTACATCAGAACATATGTATTTCTTGTGATTCTTCTCTTTTCCCTGCCCTGAACTTGGGCTGCTTAAATATAACTTTTTCAATCCAGCACCCCTCTTCATTTTCATAATAAATCTCGTTTCCCTATAATCTGAAGTACACCCTTTCCTCCCCAATAGTAAACCACACAGCTGCTCAAAGTTATAATTCCTTTCAGACAGGTACCTCAATGGTTTGGCCATTATACGTGTACCATTTAATGATTTAAACAAATAAAATGTGCATTCAGTGAAAATAAAAAGTTTTTCTGTCTGCTCCTTTTACTGAAAATGAAGACATCACGAGTAAAAATGCAAAATGCTGAAATGGTTGAAATCTTTCCGATTCAATATGTGTATCCTTTTCAAGCCAAGTGACTTAACCTCCTAAAACAGTCTCTTTATACCCATTGTAAAGTTAAAGGGGACAGAGAATATAGAGGCTAGGAGGCGGCCATTTGGCCCTTCAGCCCTGCTCTATCATTTATCACGATCATGGCTGAACATCCAATTCAATAGCCTAATCCTGCTTTTTCCCCATAACCTTTGATCCCGTTCACCCCACGTGCCATGCCTAGCCGCCTCTTGAATGCATTCAATGTTTTGGCATCAACTGCTCCCTTTGACAATGAATTCCACAGGCTCACCACTCTTCGGGTGAAGAAATGTTTCTTCATCTTCATCTTCATCTTCATCTAAATGGTCTACCCTGAATCCTCAAACTGTGACCCCTGCTTCTGGACACCTACCATTGGCAACATTCCTCCCTGCATCTACCCTGTCCAGGCCTGTTGGAATTTTAAGTCTGAGATGTTCTCCCTCGTGCACCCCCCCCCCGCCAATTTGTCTAGTGTTTAGTGAAAACATCAGATCCACCATCCGTGGAATCAGCCTGGTAAACCTTTGCAGCTCTCTGTAGACAGCAAGAGCGTCCTTCCTCAGAAAAGGAGAACAAAATTGTGCGCACAATTCCAGGTGTGGTCTCACTAAGACCCTGATAACTGTAACAACACTCCCCTGCTCCTGTACTCAACCGATCACAACAAAAGCCAACATACCATTTGCCACCTTTACCACCTGCATGCTTAATTTCAGTGACTAGTGCACACTTCCCTTCTCTCAATTTACAGTTCTTCAGGCAGTAATCTGTCTTGTGTTTGCTTCTCTTTCTAGCAATTGAGAGTTTTCCTGCCTCCATTACCCTCGCAGGCAGAGCATTCCAATCCCCTCTACACTCCGGGTGAAAATCTTTTTTCCCCCAACTGCCCTCCAAACCTGCCCTTCACCTCAAACCACGTTAGATATCGTTTATTCGACCTGTTCAGAGTTGTTTCCATACGTTTTTGGAGCAGCTAGACTTTGAATCCGCGCCTTCTGGTTCAGACCTAGGGACACCTCACTATGCCACAAGCTCCCTTACTATTGGCCCTTCAACTGAGGGGAACAGCTGCTTTCTATCCACCTGGTCGATGCCCTTCATAATCTTATACATCTCTATCAGGCCCCCTGTTGCCTTCTGTACCTGTAGAAATCAATCTGAGTTTATTCAGCCTTTCTTCATAGACATCCAGGTTGTTCTCCAATTCCTTTGGCTTTCCCTTAGAAATTTGGTGATGAAGGTCGTGTGATGTCTCTCTACCATTTGCGCCCCCCGTCAATGTGCACACGCGCGCACATACATTTTGGCAGGATTTACTACTTAATAGATGTCACGATGGTTTTTGAGCTGGACAGGGATATGGTGTCTTTAGATTCCTATTTACTGGGTTGTTGGGAAAAGGAAGGAATGTGGAACTGGAGCCTCAAATCAGATCTGTGATGGTCTTATCTGATTGGCTGCTGGGCCCAATCATCACTTCTTCCTTCCAATTCCTTTGGGGGCAATGAATGTTTTTGAAGGCTGCATCGTACCTCAGGTAAGTGGAAACTGGATATCATTCCCTGTTTATTGTTTTAAAAAATACAAGTGCTCTTTTGTTTTGGTTTCCCTGAGACCAGCTTTCAGTGTCATTAGGATCCCCACTGTGTGGAAACAAGCCATTCAATCCATCAAATCCGTACAAACTCTTCGAATAGCATCCCATCCAGACCCTGTAACCCTATATTTCCCACCGCTTACTAAATTGTCTGTTGTGTGCATGGTCAATCACCTAACCCACGTGTCTATGGACTGTGGGAGGGAACCAGAGCACCCTGAGGAAACCCACACAGACATGGGGAGAACATGCAAACTCCACACACACTCACCCAAGGTTGGAATCAAACTCAAGACCCTGGCAGTAAGGCAGAAGTGCTAGCCAATGAGCCACCATGTCACCCCAATTAAAACCAACTCTCCTCCCCCTTCTCCATTTCTTAAAATGTGCTGAATGCAAACTCATTTTCTGCAGGGGTGAGGAAGTTACATTGATGGGTTTGAAGAAATGTTGAGACTTTTCTGTTTTTTTTTTCCTGTTTCCACCTCTGGTCTCTTAATCCACATGGTTCAGGCAAAGCATTTAGAAATTTCAAATTGCTGCATTCATTTATTGTTGGTTTAGTGTTTTGGGGTGGGAAATTATGTAGATAGATTTACCATCTGAATTAACCAGCTTGGGCAAAATACTTTCAGCTATTGTAATCAGTTTATCAGGTTATGCCTTCAGTCTGACAGACTGAGGAATTTCATCTTGCCTCAGTATGGTTCTGTATTAAAATCCACCCAAGACAATTTCAGGTCCTTTGCCTTTTTCATACTTTGCCACCACTTAGTGATATTTCCCTTGCTGCCGTCCCCCAAACTCTTGCTTTATCTGTAATATTTACATCTTATAAAAAGCTTAAGGTCAGAATGAAGGCATGTCCAATTTAAGACTGAGATGAGGAATTTCTTCTGAGTGTTGAGTCTTTGGCGCTCATGGCCAGAGAGCTGTGGGGCAGACTGCTTGAGTATAGTTAAGGCTGAGATTGATTCTTTGCTCAGTTGGGGAATCAAGGGTTACAGGGTAAAAGGCAGCAAAGTGGACATGAGGAATGTCAGATCAACTATGAGCCTACTGAATGCTGGAACAGGCCTGAGGAGCCACATGGCCTATTCCTTAGGATGGCCTCGTGTTGGAATAGCATGTTTTGGAAATGTCTAATTTTCTCGAACCCCTACAGTGTGGGAGCAGGCCATTTGGCCTGACCATCCAAAGAACACCTGACACAGACCCAGCCCACCACCTTTATAACCCTGAATTACCCACAGCTTATCTCCCCAGCCTGGGCATCCCTGAACACTATGGGCACTGCACATCTTGAGGTCTGTGGGTGGTTGGGGGGACGAATTCCACACAGACATGGGGAGAATGTACAAACTCTTGCCTGAGGCTGGAATCAAACCCAGGACCCTGAGGCTGTGAAGCAGCAGTGCTAACCACTGTGCCACCCCTGTGAAAACTGCAATGGTTTCCCTCTGTCCTTTGCACATTCTGCCTTCTTGCAGGGGAAAGTAAAAATATCAAAAGCAGATTTCTCTTACTAAGCAGTCCATGTAGCACAATGTCAAACTTTCAACCTCATGTTGGTCTTTGCCCCACACCCAGCAGGTGAATCAGAGGCCTTAATATTGATATTTTTAAAAGCAGTTATTGATGCCAGTCGCTTTTAATCTGCTTGCTAAACAGTTCCAAGTCTCTTCCAAGATGGATGGTAATTGTTTGGGGTTGGAGTGCTTGTGATGAGCCTAGGGAGCAGATTACAGTTCCCTTTCATAAAAACAAAATGCTGGAGATGTGCAATAAAAACTGAAAATGCTGGAGAAACTCGGCAGGTCTGACAGTCTGTGCGGAGGAGAAAAAAAAAAGCAGAGTTAGCACTTTGAGTTCAATGTGACTCTCTGAAGCTGCAAAGGGGCCTGGAAAATGGTAGATAACATGGTGTGAGGCTGGATGAACACAGCAGGCCAAGCAGCATAAGAGGAGCAGTAAAGTTTAATGTTTTGTGTCGAGACCCTTCAGAAATGCATTTCTGAAGAAAGGTCTTTTCCCGAAACGTCAAACTTTCCTGCTCCTCTGCTGCTTGGCCTGCTGTGTTCATCCAGCCTCACCCTGTGTTACCTCAAATTCTCTAGCATCGGCAGTTCCTACTGTCTCTGGAAAATGGTAGCTTCTGACAAAGGGAAGGAGGGGTGAGTAGGTCTGTCTGTCCTGAGCAGAAGACACATAGAATGCTTGCAATGTTAACTCTGTTTTTTTATGGACACAGCCAGATTAGCTGCATTTCTCCAGCACTTTGTTTTCATTTGCACTTTCCTGTGCTCTTTGTGCCAGAAAATGGGAAGTTATTTTACCCAAACACCTTTTCAGGAGAAACAATAAACTGGCACAAGCAATCATGGCAGGTCTAGTGAGGTGAAGGAAGGTGTAAAGTGTTGAATGAAGGGTACAGACCGGGTACCTGTGGGTTGCATCCCTGTGTACAGTCCTATCTAATGAAATGCTTATGTACAAAGATAGCAGAAAAATTTCCCCTCAATTGTATTTCATTGCCTGAACCAGCTGCCCTGTGTAAGGATAGTTACATATCAAGCATCGATTATCTCTTAGACTGCTTAAGCATCTCCCTTTTGATGTTTACCTGTATTACTATTGCTGAATCTCTCCCTACACACACCCTAGGTGTTAATGTTGACCACAAACTTAACTGGACCAGCTACAGAAGTATTGTGACAACAAAAGTCGGTCAAAAGTTCGAAATTCAGTGGCAAGTATCTCAATTCCTATCCACTGCCCAAGTCAAAACTGTGATGGAATCCTCTCCTCTTTTGAATGAAGTTCCAACAGCACTTGAAGCTTGATTCTATCCAGCACAAAGGCATCACTTGATTGAATCCTAACCTGAAGCATTCATTCTGTCAATCACTGCCACACTGTGGCAGCAGTCTGTACCACCACATGATGTGTTCTATCAACTCCCCAAGGCCCTCTTGCAATCTCTAAACTTAGAAGGATAAGATCAGGCACTGTATGGGAGCACCATTGGCTGTCATTTCGTCTCTGAATCTTTCATTGCCCTGACTCTGATCGAGATGTATCACTGAGTTAAAGTAATCTGTGTGCAGTCACAGTTGGTAATAAGGAGAGCAAATGGAATTTTGGTATTTGTTACTCTAGGAATGGAATATAAAGGTAGGGAAGCGTTGATGCAAATCTACAAGGGCCTTGATGAGCCTGCAGCTGCAGTATTGGATATGGTTGATATTACATACAATATAGCATACAGCCTTACTTGAGGAAGGATGTAATTGTACTGGAGGTAGTTCAGGAAAGGTCCACTAGCTTAATTCCAGAGATGAAAGCCTTCACTTTTGAGGATACATTGGGCTGTTTAGGCTGAAGGTTTTTTGAGTTTAGAATGATATGGTGCAATCTAATTGAGGTATACAAAATGCTGAAGGCCGTGGACTAAGTAAATGTAAATGTTTCCCCTTTGGGGATTGTAGAACAAGAAGTACAAATTTTAGAATAGAAGGTGGCAAGTGTAACACAGATGTTGAGGAACTATTTCTTTCACAAAGGTCATGAATCCGTGGAATTCACTGCCCCAGAGTGCAGTGGATATGGGAACCCTGAATAAATTTGAGGAGATAACCCACTACTCATAAAAGGCTAACGGGTTTTGGAGAGTGGTCAGGGAAGTAGAGTTGAGGCCAAGGTGAGATCAGCCGTGAGATTGTCTCCTCCTGTTCCGAATTCTTGAATCATGGGGATCCCTCCTGAATGATACTGTGGCTGTACCTACATCCGATAGGCACAGCACCACCTCCTCAAGTCAGAGCTGGGTAATAAATGCTGGCCTTGCCGGTGTCGCATGGATTCCATCAGCATGTGAGAAACAAAAATCAGTGGACAAAGACACCCGTTCTGTTTGCTTGCAAGGCTTCAGCTGCACTTCTTTTGAGACGGGGGTTAACTTTTGAATAATTACTAAGAGGTGACGATGAATGAAGAATCTCTGCTTGTATCTGTCTTCAACCCATCTGTTGATTATCCTGAAATGTTCAGCTTCCACTTCCCCATTTGACTGAACAGCCAAAATGAGAACTTCCATATCTATAGTAGGTGTTCACCCTTCCCTTCTCTCCAAATTTCTCTAGATGTCTGCTTTTGGTTTCCATTTCTCTCACTTGCTCTTTTCCTAACACGCTTGTTAGCTGTAGGTTGTGCCAATAGCCTCCATCTGGCATCTGGTATTCTTTACCTGGTGTAATGTTCCTGTAACTAGTGTGGTTTAAGGTACTTTATGCCCTCGTTTCACAGAGCTGGTAGAGAAAGAGAAAAAGGACAATTTTCCTGAGCCAAAGGAAGCTAAGCAGCAGTGCAAATTACCATTGTGTTCCACCTTTTGAACTGATAGGGGGAAGTTATCCCAAAATTCCATCCTTCCCAACTATATGGAAGCATTCTGTGAAACAGTGCATCCATGACATTTAGTTAAATTAATTTCATTCTTAATGGGATCATCTGTTGGCCAAGGTCAGAACAGGTTAATAAAAGGTTTATTCTGGATATTAGGCAGAGGTTTTTGATTTAAAGTGAGTTATGTGAGTTGCGAATGATGGTTACTGATTTGAGTGATCAATTCTGCTTTGTGTCACTTTGAGATTGAGGGGCATCAGGAGGATGGAGAGATGATAGAGGAGAGGGATTGATGGACAGTGGAGGGACAACAAGGTGGGAGATGAGGTATTGAGGGCTATCAGGAGGACAGGGGAGGGGATTGCGGAGGCACCAGGAGGTTGGGAGAGGAGAGGAGGAATTGAGAGTTGTCAGGAGGATGGGTAGGTGGGAGAGTAGGGCGGGATTGAGAGGCAGTAGGATGATGGGAGTGAAGTGCTGTCATTTCTAGAAACAAAGTGATCAGAATTTGTCAGCCAGCAAAACACATTAGTGTTGGACAGCAACAATAAATCTCCAAGGCTTCATGCAGCACTTCCAATAATCAGTTTTCCTCTCTTTTGTGCTCATGTCTGCTTAATTATTCTGCATTGCAATCCAAACAATAAAAAGAACCAGAACAAAGAGACTTTTCAGAAGCAGATTAGACGTCTAGTTTTAAAATGCTTCTTGTCACCTTTGTACGAAAGGTGGCAGGGGATTGATTATATCAAGTGCGTTGGATAAGCGAGCTACATTTTAGACTGGGATCAGAATTTTCCAATTAACTATTGTGAGACTTGGGGCCAGGAATTGTGCAGAATAGGACTTTGGGACTGCTTACTGGAATTTAATCCTTGGATCAGCTGTGTATGTTGGTTGGACTATAAATGAGCTGGAGAGTAACCTTGGCCCCCTACACTCTCTCTTTTCCTGCCCACTCCCTGTTGAGTCACAGAAGGCAGAGGAGAAAAGCTGAGGAAACGGTCAGTGGGATTTCTCTGTGGTAAAGAGACTTCTAAAAATGCCAACTGCCAGGTCTGATACAGTAACCTGGAAGTCTGTCCATGTCTTTGCGTAAGACGTCATGGAGCTGTTAAGCTCTGGTACAGTATGCTCGCTGTTGAAAATAGCAACTGAGTAATCAAGATTAAAATAGCTGTCACATTCAGGGGCCATCTGTAATTGTCAGCACAATGAACTGCTGCTTATCTCTCCACTGTGAAGAGATATTAGTTGTGTTCACGTGTTGGGCGTTTGGGACATAAACTGAGGTTTTTGATCTGATATTTAGAAACTGGGAATGATGGGGCAAACCAGAGAGATACTGGTAATGGCCATGTCACTGAGCTAGCAGCAAAGAGGGCCAAGGTAATGCTCACAGGTTCACAAGAGCAGATCCTTCGGTCCAACCAGTCCATGCAGAACATAATCCCAAACTAAACTAGTCCTACCCCCGGCCTATATCCCTCTAAACGCTTCCTGTTTGCGTACTTATCCAAACATCTTTTCAACAATGTAATTGTACCGACATACACCACTTCGTCAGAATGTTCGTTCCACACGTGAACCCGGCTCTGTGTTTAAAAAAAAATTTAGCCCTTGTGTCTTTTATAAATCTCAGCTTAAAAATGTGCCCTCTAGTCTTGAAATCCCCCACCCTAGTGTTAAGACAACTACCATTAATTCTGTCTATATCTCTCATTATTTTATAAGCTTCTATAAAGTCACCTCTCAACCGCCTCTGCTCCAGTGAACAACGTCCCACCCTACCCAGCCTTTCTTTATAACTCAAACCTTCCTTACCCGGCAACATCCTGGTAAATCTCTTCTGAGCCTTCTCCAGCTTAAAGTAGTTTCTAAAAAAAGACTACTGACTTATGATGACAATCCTAGGCACCCCATGTGGGGCAACACAAAAAAAGGGCTGCCTCACAATTATCGTACTAATCAAAAAGCAGAAACTCAGTGAGTGTCAAGAAACCGGCATCTCTTGATTTAATTAACTCTTGATGATGTGGTGTACCGAAGATGAAAGATTACCTGTAGAGTTTTCAGTTAGGAAAAGACAATGGAACTGGACTTAGAGTATGCAAACTAACCATATTTTAGTTACTCACTTTGAACACTGAGGAGACAAAAAGCAATATGGCCTGAAAACAGCAAGGATACAGGAAGCTCCTCTCTCCCTTTCTCTCAATCCCAATAAACCAGATCTGGTGAAAAATACAAATTGGAAAATCCCTGTTGACTGGGCAATAAAGGGCATTTGTGATCTTCGCCACTTCTGAGAAAGGGGATAGCAGCTAAGTCGTTGGGATTCAGGTTTTTACTCTCGCAACTCAAAGCCTCTTAGAAAGTGAAAGCTGCCATTACCCTTTCCTTCCTGCCTGTGCTGGACATTGCCCCTCTCCTTACACCCTCCCCACCACCACCTTCTTTGTAAACTCATTACTTATCTTTTGTGAATGTGTTTGTTGTACTCTATGACATTTCTCAGATAATAAAACTCTACTTTCACATTAGTAGACCCTGGAATTGGCTCCCCTACATTTTTGATTTCATTAAGTTTAATTGAAGTGTTATATCCAGATGCTAAGAGGTTCAGAAATATTGTTGCATCTGACTGAAAGGGAGTTTAAACATTGGGGAACCATGACCTCTCCACATCTGGTTGTAACCCGTGATCTAGTTGAATAGTGGAGCAGAGTGCCTAAATATTCCTTTGTTAACTCACCATTGCACAAATTAAGAATCCTTGTGTCAGTAATGCCCATTGTGCGATGGGCTGAATGGTCTAGTCTTTGTACTGTTTCCTATGTTCCACTCTGAAGAGTCCTTGACTTGGGAGCTACCTGTACTCGCGACTCAATTAGAACTTCTGCCCCGTCCGGTCCCGAGGCTTGAAAAGAGATGCTGTCTGATCTTGTCATTTTGACTTGTTTATGCTCATGGGTGAAGAATGGGCATTTGAGTGAGGTAACAATGGGTAAATAATGCCCAGAAAACTGTACTGCAGCAGAAAATAAATACTCCAATGCAGTAATTGGAGATACAAAAAACAAACAGCTTTCTAAAATGAAGTTTTCCTTCTCAACGTTCCATGCAGGCATGTCACTGAAGTCTGGGGGTGATGGCAGCACAGTGAGAATGTCACTAGGCTAGTCACCTAGAGCCTGGCCTACTGCTCTGGGGAGGGTGGGATTCAATCCTGCCCTGGTTGCCTGTGGGATTATCAATTTAGTTAATCAAGCATGAAATTAAAAGCTAGCTGCAGTTGACCACAAAGCTATTGTTGATGATTATTTTTTTTAAAAAACATTTGGTTCATTAATTGTCCTTTCAGGATGGAAATCTGCCATCCTCATCCAGCCTGGCCTCCATGTGACTCCAGGTCAACAGCAATGGGGTTGACTCTCAACTGGCCTCTGAAATGGTCTCATCAGCCAATCACTTTAAGGGCAGTTAGGGATGGACAATAAATGCTGGCCTTGCCATTGTTGTGACATCCCATGAAATAACTTTTTTACTGAAAAACCTATTTTGCACCTTTACATCAGTTTGAGTAGTTTAAGGATTAGATTAAAATGTATGTATTCTAAATTAAAATAATATATTTACCTGCCACTCCCACACTCTCAGCTTCTTAAATATTCTCCCTTCCTTCCTGAAAGGCTAACCATGATGAACAGGCCTTTGCCATCCTCATTTCCTCAGCTCTCTGCCTATAATTTGGTTGGCAGGTCTATGAGTAATTACCAAAATACATTAGGATGGTCCTTGATAGTGGTGCAATCTATATTGACCCATACAGCATGATGAGGTGAAGGGGATGCTACGGCAGGTCATTCTCCCTAGGCAACACCTTCCAAATCCAAGACCATTGCAAAGTAGAAGGACTAGGGCAGCAGATATATGAGAACATCACCCCCTGTTGGTTTCTCTCTAGGATTCATGCTGTCCTGATTTGGAGATATATCCCTGTTCCTCCCATGACACTGGTCAGAATCTCAGAACTCCCTCTCTAACAGCACTGTGGGGTACTGCAAAGGTTCAAGAAGGCAGCTTCTCAACACCAACTCAGGATGCCTAGTCAGCAATGCCCACATCCCATGAATGAATGAAAAAAATCTCAACTGGAGAATGGCCTACACAAAGGTCATGATTCCAATGTGAAATGGTTTTCCAGTCTATATTTCATTTGCAGATCTTCTCTGAATGAGGATCATATTCAGCAAAATTATTTCCTTTATAAAAATATTCAAAGTAGAATAGCCCTTCGAGTCAAGTCCACTATGGGATGGCCTGATGCCAAAAAACATCTTGTAGAGCTGGATGAACACAGCAGGCCAAGCAGCATCAGAGGAGCAGGAAGGCTGACGTTTCGGGCCTAGGGTCTAGGCCTGAAACATCAGCCTTCCTGCTCCTCTGTTGCTGCTTGGCCAGCTGTGTTCATCCAGCTCTACACCTTGTTATCTCAGATTCTCCAGCATCTGCAGTTCCTACTGACTGTGCAAAAGACATCTTGAGGGGGCTGCCCATGAAAATCAAAAAGAAGAAAATTCTGCCAATGTAAACATCAATTCATGTTCCACCATTTAACTTGATTTAAAAAAGGAATAGCTAAACAATATTGCTACTCCATCATGTTCATAGATAGCTGAAGAATTGCTGTCATTAAGGTACCCTTCCCTTGGGGCCTGATACTGAGACCACTTAGCTCCTGTCTGAGTTGTCTGTGGCAGGGATACCAAGTCAAGTTTTTTGTAAAAAATTCATTTACAGGATATGGGTGTCATAGGATAGGGCCAATATTTATTGCTTTATCAGCTCAGGGGATAGTTAAGAACCAATCATGTTGCTTATCTAGAATCATATGTAAGCCAGACTAGGTCAAGACAGCAGATTTTCTTCCCCAAGATGAACCAGCTGTTTTTTTTATATGACAACCACTAATGGTTATATGGTTGCGGCTGAGCCAAATTTTTAATTCCACTTTTTAAAAAAAAATTGTAAAATTTAAATTTCAGCAGCTGCTATGGCAGGAATTGAACCAACATCTTCTAGGAAATTGGCCTGGAGTTCTAGACTGACAGTCCAGTGACATTGCCACTACCTCTGCACATCCCGTAAGGGCGATGTAGTGGACAGGAAATGTGGGCATGTTTACAGTTTGATTATAATTCACGTGATAAATAATAATAATTGCCCATCACCCTGATTTACAGACCCCCCCCCAAAGATTTATGTGCCCCTGCCCTGTAAATTCTGTGGTTGCATGGTGACAGGTTGAGAGCAAACAGGCCGCACTGAAACCACATTCTCCTGAAGATACAGACACAGCAGCACTGTGACAATCGTAAAGGGACCACGCACTGAACAAGCAGACTGGGCACGGCAAACAGAAACAAGGCAGAACATTGCGCCCCCCTCTCTGTGAACGCCTCCAGCTCAGCAACTCCTCCAGATCTCTGTCCTCCTACAATTCCAGCCGCTTGAGGATCCCAGAATGTTTGTGGCCCCACCTCTGGCAGCCTTGCCAGCTGCAGCCCAAACCCTGGAATCTTCTCCCTAAAGCTGCACAAGCAGAGGCCCAACACACTGTAAATCTGAATGAAATAAAGTGACAGCCTTGAAATCAAAGACGGTGTATTTACAGTGAAGAGTTATGGAATGAAATGTAGGAACGCAGAAGTGCAAAAACTGATGTTCTACAGGTGTAGTAACAGAATGACAACTTTACATAGTAATTTTTCATTGTAAATGTGGACATTGGGATTTTTAATAGAACAACTGACACACAAGACCAGAGGAACTACACACAGCTTTAAGACTACACTATACGGACATTAAATACAGCCAGTGCCAGCAAATTCTTAGGATGTTTTTCTATGTTAACGCAGATGTATCAATGCAAGTTGTCCTTTCTATTTATATTGGTCACAATGTGGTCCCACTGTGAAACAAACAAACCTAGAGATTGCTGGAGAAGCTCAGCAGGTCTGGCAGGCCCTCTGAGTTAACATTTTGAGCCCAGAGACCGTTCTTCAGAATTCAACGTAGAACCTCCCAAGTGTTTAGTTTTCCATACACTGTAGGGAGTTGTTTTCTTTCAATAATTTCAGACTTGGTATTGATTATTTGACGCTGGGTTGCGGCTTTATCTAACTGGAATGCAATGGAGAATTTATAATGATATAAGAGATTGTGCTCTAGGCTGCTCACTGACCATAAGCAATACCAAAGAAAAGTTTAAGGATCATTAAGAAGGATAAGGCTGATTTCAGTCATGCTGTGTAACATGAGGTGAGGATGGGGAAACTAGTCGCAAAGTGAGAAAATAAACTCCAGACACACGAACATTCCTCCTGTTTCCTCAGGCTCCAATAAAGGGCTTCGGACAATAGAATTTCCTTCTGTTAGATAGATAGTATTGGGGAAACAGAAAGAACTTCAACTGAATATTAGCTCATTTATATCTAATTCATGTGAACTGATTTTGATCTCATCTTTGACTTTACGTGGTTTGTAATTTCTCTTGCTTCTTTTCTATTTCAAGTCTTCCTTTGGACACGTTTGCTAATGTGTGGTCACAAACCATTTCCCTGGGTATTGAATATAGTACTAAACCTTACTTAACCCTAAAAGATCTTGTTGTGGGGCATTTCCACCTAGACAGGTTAGGAGAGCAGACGATGAAGAGGCAGATGGAATAAATTGTGGGGAAAGTGTGAGGTTATGCACTTTGTTTAAAAAGAATAGAATCCCTACAGTGTAGAAGCAGGCCATTGAATCCCACCCCAAAATCCTACATTTCCCACGGCTAGTCCACCTAGCCTGCACATCTTTGGATTGTGAGAGGAAACTAGAACATCAAGAGGAAACCCACACAGACACAGGGAGAACATTCAAACTCCAACAGTTGCCTGAGGCTGGAATCAAACCCAGGTCCCTGGCACTGTGAAGCAGCAGTGTTAACCACTGAGCCACTGTGCTGCTTATGTAGATTATTTTCCTAAGTGGGGAAAGGCTTTGGAAAACTGAAACACCACAGGACTTAAGTCTTAAGATTAGGAAGGAGATCAAGAGATATGTGGAAAAGGCAGGGAAATGTAATTGAGAAACATGTCAGCCACAATTGAATGCTGGAGCAGACTCAATTAGCCTAATTCTGCTCCTATGTTTTATGGTCTTACGTTCATCAGTCCTGTGAGAGCCACAAGGAGGTGCAGAGGAACCACTCACAAACAGTCGGTCTTGACCTGTGCCAATCTCTTCTATAAGTGCCCCTTTCCTGACATTGGGAGCTTGCTACAGGAAGTCTGAAACAAGCCTTAACTGCCACCCTGTGTGGAGTTTGTTGGAGCTGCTTAACATGGCTACCTATTAGAGCAGGGTTGTACTTCTGAGGCTTTATAAGGCTCTGGTCAGACCACATTTAGAATATTGTGAGCAATTTTGGGCCCCATATCTCAGGAAAGATGTACTGACCCTGGACCAGGTCCAGAGGAGGTTCACAAGAACAATTCCAGGAATGAAAGGCCTAACACATGAAGAACATTTGAAGACTCTGGCTCTATACTCAATGGAGTTTAGAAGGATGAGGTGGTATCTAATTGAAACTTACAGAATACTAAAAGGCCTGGACAGAGTGGATGTTGGGAAGATGCTTCCATTGATAGGAGAGCACTGAGGACACAACCTTAAAGGGAACACCTTTAAGGGGGTTCAAGGGTTATGGGGTTGAAAAACTTATTAGCCATGATTGAACAGCAGAGCAGACTCAATGGGCTGAATGGCCTAATTTCTGCCCCCATGTCCTATGATCTTATGGTTAAACTGAGATTATAAAGAATATTTCTTCTTTGCTTTAGAGTTCCTCAGCACAACACAATCTCACATAATCAGACTTACTTTGCTTGATGACAGACAAATTCTCTTCAAAAGCAGCTATAATCAAAGCACTTTAAACATGATGGAAACAGGAGGTGAAATTGGTGCGATTGTCTGAACAGTTCTGTCTTACTAATTAATTAATCCTTCAGAATTTCCATACAATTGAGTAAATTTGTTAGTCTGTCTGAATGAGAAGCTGTGTGAAGTTCAAAGCACAATTCTTGCAGCAGTTCAAAATGCTTTAATCCATGAATTGATAATAAACACAATTTTAATCATTTTTCCTCCAAAACGAACACTGAAGTGCAATGATAACATTGACCATCCCATTGTTACAATAGTATTTTAGGATGTTGGTTCATTCATTCCTTCCACTTTTTTGATGGGACTTGATGGGACAGACACAGAACTTATTTCTGCTCAAAGATTCACACAGCACGGAAACAGGCCCTTCGGCCCACCATCTCCAAACTGGCTAACAAACACCAAACTACACTAATCCCATATATCTGCTCTTGGTACAAAGCCTTCTATAGCCTGGCATTTTGAATGCTCATTCAGATGCTTCTCAAATATTGCGAGTGTGCCCAGCCTATCCAGTCTCTGCTCATAACTGAGGTTTCTCATCCCAGGTAACATCCTGGTGAAGCTCCTCTGCACCCTCGCCAGTATAATCACATAGTTCTGACAGTCAGGTGACAGAACTGCACAGAGTATTCCATCTGTGATCTGACCAATGCCTTATAAAGTTGTAACAAGACTTTCTATATCTTATATTCTCAAATGTCTTCTTCACCACCCTGTGTACCTGTGCTGGCACCTTCAGGGAACTATGAACTTGTAGACCAAGGTCTCTTTGTTCCTTAGTACACAATAGGGACCAACCATACGTCGTGTTTTTCCTTCCTTTAATGCATCACCTCGCACTTATTGGGATTAAATTTCATCTTCCAATGATTGCCCAATTTATCAGCTGATCGATATCATTCTCTAGCCTGAGACCAGGGCTGAGAAATATATCAGCCACGATCGAATAGCAGAGCAGACTTAATGGCCTGAATGACCTAATTCTGCTACTATACCTTCTGGTCTTATGAGACCACCCTCCTCACTATCAACAACACTAACAATTTTGTGTCACCTGCAAACTTACTAATTAAACCTTCGATATTCATACCCAAGGTGTTGATGTACGCAACAAACAGCAAGGGTCCCAACACTCATTCCTGTGGTATACTGCTGGTCATATGCTTCCAATCACTAAAATAAGCCTCCACTGTTATCCTCTTGCCTTGGATCTCATTGGCTTTTGCCTTTTGGACCAGTCTTCCATGTGGGACTAGTCAAAGCCTTACTGCAGTCTGTGTAATCCACATCAACTGCACTACCGTCAGTCACCTTTTCCAAAACCTCAACTAAATTAATCAGGCAGGACCTCCCTCTAACAATTCTGTGCTGACTACCCCATCAATCTCTGCCTCTCCAAGTACTGATTAATCATGTGCCTCAGAATCTTTTTCGTAATTTCTCTACCACTGACAGCAAACTAACAGGTCTGTAATTACCAGGCCTATCCCTGCTGCCCTTCTTGAACAAAAGAACCATGTGAGCTAACTTCTGGTTGTCTGGCATTTCACTGGTGGCCATTAAAGTATTAAATATCTCCACCAGGACCCGAGCAATGTCTTCCCTTGCTACCCATTATCAGCCTGGGATACATCTCATCTGGCCTCATGGATGTATGCGTTGTTATGCTTTCTAAAACATTTCATACCTCCTCCTTATATATCTTAACATGCTCTAAAGCCTCAATATCCCAACCAAAGTAAAAATATCAGAAAAAGTTGCAGGACTAGGCCATCTGGCCTCTCGAGCCTGCTCCACCATTCAATAAGATCATGTCTGATCTTTTCATGGACTCAGCTCCACTTACGTGCCCACTCACCATAAACCCTTAGCTCATTTACTGTTCAAAAATCTATCTATCTTTGCCTTAAAAACTTTCAATGCGGTAGCCTCAACTATTTCACTGGGCAGGGATTCCACACACTCACAATCTTTGGGTGAAGAAATTACTTCCCAACTCTGTCCTAAATCTGTTCCCCCTTATTTTGAGGCTCTGCCCCCTAATTCTAGTTTCACCAGCTAGTGGAAACAGCCTCCCTGCTTCTATCTTATCAATTCCCTTCATAATTTTATATGTTTCTATAAGAACCCCCCTCATTCTTCTAAATTCCAACAAATGCAATCCCTATCTAGTCAATCTCTCCTCATAAGCCAACCCTTTCAATCCTTGAATCAACCTATTTCAAATCCCTGGCTTCAAAGTCTTTCTCCTCTCTGAATACACATTAGGAATATTCATCTAAGACCTCGCCCACGTCCTCTGAATCCACACGCAGATTGCCCCTTTTGGTCTCTAACAGCCCCATTCTTTCCCTGGCCAGGTCACAGTCTCAGGGCTGAGGTGAGCAGTCATTATTTCAGTCAAAGGGCCGTGTATCTCCGGAATTTTGTCCCCCAGAGGTTTGTTAACACTACAGCATTGACGATATTGTTACACAACTCTAGACCAAGTGGGTCTCCTGGCTTTAAGGTAGGGACACTACCACTGCACGACACGGGTCCCCTTGAATATATTTAAGCCTGGGATAGATGGACGTCTGGCCTCCCAAGGAATCAAGGGATAGGGGTATTGGTGGGAGAGTGGAACTGAAGTCCAAGATCAGCAATAATTATGTTGAATGGTGGAACAGGCTTTATAGACCATGTGATCTGTTCCTGCTCCTGTTTCTCGATGTGTCACTTGGCTAGACTCTGTTACCCATCCCAATGGATGTGAGCCCCTATAGTCCTTGTGCTGTAGGTTGATCCACAATGCCCTTAGGGAGGGAATTCCAGAATTTTGACCCATTGTGACATTGAAGGAATGCCGACATATTCATAAAGTGTTTGACGTGGAGAAGAACGTGCAGGCCCTCAGAGAATCTAAGGTGGCAATGTTCACGTACATGAGGACTTGGTCCTTCCATGTCTAGAGTTCAGAAGGTTTTGGAAAGTTTCTCCATTATCCCCATTTCTCTCCACCCTGAAGGTGCTGATTCCTTCTGGATGTAATGGAACTCTCACCACCAGCACAAGGTGACCCTGCTCTGCTGCAGCTTATCACAACACATCCAGGTGGTTTCTGAGCCAACCCTCAAACATCACCACAACCAAAGATCCAAGCCATTAAAACACACAGTTTCTGAATTCAAAACAACTTCGGAAATTGCTGGAGAAACTCAGCAGGTCCAGCAGCATCTGTGGACAGAAAGCAGAGTTAACATTTTGAATCCAGTTCTGGAGAAGTGTCACTGGACTCAAAACATTAACTCTGCTTTCGGTCCAAGGATGCTGCCGGACCTATTGAGTTCTTCCAGCAATTTTTACATTTGTATTTGCAGTTCTTTGTTCTTCGGCTTCTGAATTTGCAAGCCCCACTCCAGGCCTGAGCACCAACCGTGGACTGATGCCTCCATGTGTTCCTGAGGTCTGAGAAATTAATGTGAGACCTTTCTTACCTATTCCAGTGAAGTTGGTGGTTTGTACAATCCTGTGGTGTTATTTGAACTCTCCTCGTGTCCTGGCCAACATTCCTCCATCATTCAAAAAACAGCCAGAATGCTGACTAAATTGTTATTGATCACACTGCATTTTGGCTGCTCTCTTAGTGCTTGTTAGCTGCTATGTCTCAGTATTTAAGCAATTTATTGTTCACATGTGATGCAATGAGAAAGCAACAGTTTTGATAATGGGAGGAGGGAACCTAGTTTACATTTGCCCCACTGCTCACCCTAGAATATGATTGTTCAGGTAAATGAAGACTCCCTAGCAATAAGAAATGAACCTGGGTCTTAGATAGAGATAACGGGAACTGCAGAAGCTGGAGAATCTGAGATAACACTGCGTGGAGCTGGATGAACACAGCAGGCCAAGCAGCATCAGAGGAGCAGGAAAGCTGATGTTTCGGGACTAGGACCTTCTTCAGAAAAAGATGATGAAGGTCTAGGCCCGAAATGTCAGCTTTTGTGCTCCTCTGATGCTGCTTGGCCTGCTGCGTTGAACCTGGATCTTTACAACTTTGGCTGCTGTACCCTACGTGTGCAACAATTTTAACTTTAAAGGGCCCCAGGTTTGGAAGGTACTGCCAAAGGAACCTTGCTATGCTGCTGTGGCATATCATGTGGATCAAGGGATCATATTGTGATACGGTGAGCTGTGCTGTGAAATATTCAGGCAGCAATGCTGCTTTACCAAACTCCTGAGGCATGTTTCCAATCTCTCGCTGGAACTTCAGTGTTTAATACTGAAGGCTGTATCTGCACCAGGTGTCCCTACCAACCATATATCCGCATGTCTCCAAACTCATGTGTGCTTTAGACTTCTGATACCGTGCTCGCATGGGATCTATTTGATTTTGAAAAGTGTTTTTCCCACTGAAGTATGCTGCTTTTTAGGAGAGGCGTTAAGCGTTATGGTTTACCTGGATTCTTGGGTGACTGTAAAATACCATTTCACTATTTTGAAGCAGAGAAGAGCAGTTATCCTTCATTTTAAATATGTTCTTTCGTGGCTCAGCCCTACTTGCGCTCTGGTCATTATCTCATTGCTGTTTGTGGGAGCTTACTGTGTATAAATTAGCCAGCCCCAGGTTTCCTGCATTATAACAGTCACAAATGGACGCATACATTTAGGAAAGTCAATCTGCCATCCTTACCTGGTCTGGCCTGCATGTGACTCCAGATCCAAAGCAATGTGGTTGACTCACAATTTCCCTCAGGGTAATTAGGGATGGGCATTAAATGTTGGCCTAGCCAGTGATGCCCTCATCCCATGAATGAATAAAGGGAGAAAAAAACAGCAAATGCTGGAGTTCTGAAACAGCATCAGAAAATACTTTAGGTTCTTGTGAAGATTTATAGCTCAGGTTATGGATGAACTTGTTGACTTGCTCCCTGAGCTGGCTGGATATCATACAGACATTTCATACCATGTTAGGTAACGTCATCAGTGCAGCCTCCAATGAAGCGCTGTTGTTCTGCTCTGCCTGGTATTTCTATGATCCGGTCTGTTTAGGTGTTTTTTCTGTCATCTCCAGTTCCTCTCGTTTTCAGTTCTTTTTTGGTTTTTATACAAACCCCTGCAAAAAAGAACTGGAAATAACACAAAACAGTGGATCGTATAAATTCCAAAAGGAGCAGAACAACATTGCTTCATCAGAGGATGCGCTGATGATGTTATTTAGCATGGTGACGAAACATCTATATGGTAACCAGCCAGCTCGGTGAGCAAGTCAACAACATTGGGAGCAGAAGATACCACAAATGTTGATATTACAGCTTGATGAATCTTCATCAAAACACAAAGGCTCATTAATATGAAACATTAATTCGGTATCTGTCTCCACACATCTGCCTGATTTCTTCCAAAGTATTTAATTAGCTTTGAAGTACTTTACAAAACCCAGTCGTTGTGAAAGGCTGATATTTTTCCTAGTCAACTAGCTTAGGAGTGTGTTTGCACATCTCTAGACCAGGTGGCACTTGAATACCACCCGGCTCAGGGGTAAGGGCACTATGGCTACCCTGCAAGTATACTTAGTGATTGGGGAAAGGTACTATTTACCTTAATGTAGCTGGGTGCTGGAGGGCTCTGGTGGCGCAATGGTGGTGTCTCTACCTTTAAACTAGGGGAGAAAACCTAGATTCGATTTCTACCTGCTTAAGAGGTGCGTAACACAATATCCGAACAGGTTAATTAAAAGTATCCGTTAACACATATTTTGCTCTTCACTCTTGATTGCCTCCTAGTGGTTAGCCAGAAACTATGCAAACAGAGGCTTGGGAGCAGGACACATTGAAAGGGCCTGTGTGAGGTGAACCTATAGAGGAAAAGCAATGAAAATGGCTATTACATGTACTGGCTGACAAAATACATTCATGATGCCTCTGTTAGATTTCACAGGATTATTACACTGCAGGAGAAGGCCATTCAGTCCCATTTGTCCATGCTCTTTATTTCTTGATCTCCATCCCACTCTCTCTCTTTTTCCTTCTCTCTCCTTCCCTCTCTTATTTCTCCTTGTCTCTTGTTCCCCCTAACTTATAGAATCATATGATCCCTACAGTTTGGAAAGAGGCCATTTGGCCCATTGAGTCTGTACCAACCCTCTGAGCTTGGCTGGATTCCTCTACAAAAACCTTGGATTATGTAATGCTCATGGTCATTCGGGGTGCAAAGGAGGCCATTCAGGCCATCGTGGCCAGGCCAGCTGTCCATGGAACATCCCAGTCAGTCCCTTTCCCTTGTCCTAACCCCATAGCCCAGCAAGTGGATATACCTAAAGTGCCATAGGCAGTGAGTTCCAAAACACTTCCACTCAATTCTCCCTCTGTGGTTTCCATACAAATCAAAAACATGTAGACGTCAGACTGTGATTGAGCCAAGTTTCAGTGACGAGATTAGAGAGGGGCTGCAATGGTGAAAAGCCCCACATGCCCTCATAGCATTTATATGCTGATGCACTACATCATCAAGGGCCCTCCCTCCAGTTTTGTAATTTAATTTTTTTTACTCCAAAAAGGTCCCAGGTTTTGAAAATTGAAGTAGGCTTGTAGAAAGCAAATGGTCTCTTCAGCCTGACTTTCCCTAACCAGTGAAGCTAATTGAATATTTGCTCCAGGTACTACTTACACACACAGAAAACATCTCACTGAGAATTTGCTGAAGTCACTTAAAATAAACACATTAATTAAAACGCGAAGCAGGAACGGATGTGCATTGGCAGTGACTGGCAGGCGCAATGCAGTCTTCTGCCATGAGGTGGCACAATGACACCAGCTGCCAGCCATTGACCAGGACGCAATGAAAGTTGTCCTCCCCCTTGCACACCCTGCATTTGTGAGACACTATTACAGTGCCTTGTTTGATTTACATACGTTCTGTAGCACAACAGCTGATGTCACCAGCAACGCAGATACATTGAGGAATTATGAGGAATGTTCAAAGGGGAATGAATTAAATTTCAAAGGGGTTCTAGAGACTGATAAGCTTTATGTGTGTCTGTGTGTGAGACTACATGTGTGCGTGCCTGTCCACACATGTCTATGTGTGTGAATGTCTGTTTGTGTGTCTGCATCAATGCATGTTTTTATGTATATGTGTCTACATATGTGTCTGTGTGTGTGTGTGTCTATGTGTTTCTATGTGTGCCTTTTGTCACTGTGTCCCTGTGTTAATGTATGTCCGGTGTTTATATTTAAGTGCAGGTATGAATGTGTGTGTGTGTGTGTGTGAGTGTGTGTGTATGTGTGTGAGCGAGTGTGAGATTCTGTGTGTGGCTCCATCTGTGTAATAATGTCTATGGGTGTCTGTCTGTGTGCGTGTGAATGTCTGTCTAGCTGTGCATGTGTGTGTGCATGTGTCTGTCTATCTGTGTATGTGTTTGTCTATTTGTGCCTATGTCTGTCTGTCTGTCTGTGTCTATCTATGTCTGTGCATATCTGTCAATCTGTGTGTGTGTTTGTCTACTTCTGTCTATGTGAATCTGTTTGTCTGTGTGCATCTATGTCAGCGTATGACTGTCTATCAGTGTGTGCATCTGTCTATGCTTATTGTGTGTGTATCTGTCTGTCTGCATTTGTGTGTTTGTCTATTTATGTCAATGTGCGTCTGTCTGCATATGTGTATCTATGTCAGTATGTATCTTTTTTATCTGTGTGTTTGTCTATTTATGTCTGTGTCTGTGTGTGTGTGTGTGTCTGTGTGTGTGTGTGTGTGTGTCTGTGTGTGTGTGTGTGTCTGTGTCTGTGTGTGTGTGTGTGTGTGTGTGTGTCTGTGTCTGTGTCTGTGTATGTGTGTGTGTCTAGGCACCTGGCTGCCTGTACGTGAGTCTTTCTATTTGTGTCTATGTGTGTGCACCAGTGTGTGGCTATTTGACTGTGTGTGTGCATCTACATGTTTTTGCCCTGCTGACTGTCTGACTGTGTACATGTGTCTACGTATGTGTGTCTTTGTGTGCGTCATGTTTATGTCTGTCTATGTCTATATATCTGTGTGTGTGTGTGTCTGTCTGTCTGTCTATGTGTCTATGAGGGTCAGAATATTTGATGTCCATTTCACATCCAAAGATTAGTCTCATGGACGTGACAGGCATTTTATCATTGTCTTTAGGAGACACAGAGGGAGGGGAGTTGGTGCTGAGGATGTCGGGTGGTGAAGAGAATGTTTCTAAACCGTATTGTCAAATTGGCTCCATGAGATGGCAAATGTTGGTGACAACACAGTAGAGCCCAGAAGGTCAGGTGTGGCATATCCCTGTTGTGAAACCTGTGGGCCCACTCAGGGTGACAGGGATTTGGAGTAGGGTGCAATTGTAGGTGTGGAGGAATGATTCTGTAACGAAGGATGACCACAGCTACTTTGTCAGGCCACTCCATGACTGTGCAGCTCAGTGTATCTTGGGTTTATCTGTCCCCAGTCATTTTGCTTCCCCTTTTTCATTCTCTCAGAAAAGAAGAAAACTGAAAATCTGGGAAGATTTGATTTGATGTGACTTATTGTAGTCATATGTAGCTAAGTATAGAGAAATGTTTTGCTTTGAGTGCAGCACAGGCAGACCATAACATACAAAGATCATAGGGTGATTGAGTGAGCGAGGAATAGAGGGTTACAGCTGTAAAGAAGATGCACAAAAAGCAAATTCAACATTCAATTTAAAATTTGAGAAATCTAACAACAGGGAAGAAGCTGTTCTTGAACCTGTTCTTTTTTCTGAAGAAGGGTCTAGGCCCGAAACATCAGCCTTCCTGCTCCTGAGATGCTGCTTGGCCTGCTGTGTTCATCCAGCTCCACACCTTGTTATCTCAGATTCTCCAGCATCTGCAGTTCCTACTGTCGCTGTTCTTGAACCTGTTGTGTTTAAGCTTTTGTATCTTCTGCCTGATGGAAGAGATTATAGTGGGAGG
This sequence comes from Stegostoma tigrinum, assembly GCF_030684315.1. Classification (NCBI taxonomy): domain Eukaryota; kingdom Metazoa; phylum Chordata; class Chondrichthyes; order Orectolobiformes; family Stegostomatidae; genus Stegostoma; species Stegostoma tigrinum. The sequence continues at coordinate 38,415,823 of NC_081380.1, forward strand.
GGTCTTTGATGATGTTGGCTGCCTTTCTGAGGCAGCAAGAGGTGTAGATGGAGTCAATGGATGGGAGGTTGGCTTACGTGATGGTCTGGGCTGTGTTCACAACTCTCTGTAGTTTCCTACAGTGTTGGATGGAGCAGTTGCTGTACCAATTCGTGATGCGTCCGGACACTATGCTTTCCATGGTGTATCTGTAAAAGATCTAAGCTTTGGCCTGAAGTCTGTTGCCAGCACAGTAACAGACAACTGGCCTCAATCAGGAGAAGCGCAGAGCCACATGAATAAATCAACACGATCCAACTGTATTATTTAACATAGAAAAGTCTGCCTCTATCGTGCTTCTGTAATCTTTTCCTCCCCTTTATGTTATGGAACACATGTGATAGTTAAAGCTAAATGCAGGGGTCTGCACCACTGGAAGATCAGAAAAACAGAACTGCATGCCATTGAATTTTACAGCACAGACAGAAGTAACAAATGCTTACACCTCGTTTCATTCATGCTTTCGACAGGATTTAATTTATTTTTGCATTGTCTGTGTTACACAGCAGGTGTAAAATAGTTTTGTGCTCATCTGAGAGGGACACAAGCCTTCACAGTTTAGAAGTGCATCCCAAGATCTTGAGTTAATTATTCTTGGATGTCTGACCGAGGTACTGGATGAATGAATGGATGGCTGGGAATGTGTAATAACAGCAATGACTTGCATTTATATAATGCCCTCAATGTTTTAAAGGCCCCAGGGTACTTCACAGTGTTACAAATACAGGGATGTTACAGGCCACGTTACGTTTTAAATTATTACCTTTAACCAAGGGTAAAGCAGATTGCTAGGGATGTGGAGGGGGAGTAGAGACGGTGATTCTCGGTACTCTCTGCCTGAGACAGGCCCAAGTGATCTGGTTGCTGCGGAACAAGCAAATTCAAACAGATTGAAAATCGCAGTTGACAGAGAAAGTGCGGCTACTTTTTGGATACAGTGACATTGAGAAACAGAGAGAGAATGGAGCTGCGTAGGAGAGGCAGAAAAAGACTATGTTGGTATCAGCAGTTGAACAGGATGCTGGTCAGAGTCAGTTCTCAGTTTGCAACAAAACAAAATGGAATTGGTGGAACTTTTGGATGTTTAAGGGATGAGATTTTGCTGAGGTTGGTTTTGCAAGTGGAAGGTGGTTTACTCAGGCAGAGTTGGACAGTATTTGTAGAGAACTGAAAGATTCAATCTTGGGAGAAGGGGCTCCTGGGAGATCTGGGTTAGTACTTTGTAATGCCTGACGATTTGCATCAGTCAGTTAATATAAAAGTACCTTTTCTTTATTTTGTCATATTTGTTACCTTGGCAACATGCAAAAACATGCATTTATATAGCACCTTGGTTTACATCACTGCTTTACAGGCTATCCAAATGTAGTCATTGCTGTAATGTAGGAAACATGACAGCCAACATTTTCATGGCAAACTCTCACAAATGTGAGTGGAATAATGACTAAATAATGTTTTTATTTAATGTTACTTTCTTTGAAGTATAAATACTGCTCAGGATACCAGGGAATGCTCCTTTACTCTTCTTTAAACTAATGCCTTAGGAATTTTTATACCCACCTGGGACAGGGTCTCATATCTCATTCAAACCTCAGTACCTCTGACAATGCAGCACCTCCCCAGTGCCGCATTGGACCATCAGCCTGGATTTCTGGGCCTAAGACTCTAGGGTGGGACCTGAAGACAAAGCCTCCTGTCTCAAGGACAAGAATGCTACATACTCAGCCACTGAAAAAACACCTCACCTCCAACAGATGTTTGTGGTAAATGTTGCTTTTTTTATGCAAAGCAGGGTACCAGAAGCAATGATGAGATGAATGGAGATTCCATTCATTCATGCTGGTGACAGCCAGCAGAACACAGGAACAGTCTTGAGGGGCCAAATGGCCTACTCCTGCTCGTAATCTCTATGTACGTTCATATCCTCTTGGCGAGGAAATACCTGTTGTTCCCAAATAGAACATTATGAATTGGACTTCCATTGATTTCTTCACCACCAAGTCTTTTGGGCATTTTCTTATCATTCACAGCCCATCCCTAATTGCCCAGAGGGGCAGTTAAGAGTCAATCACATTGCTGTGGGTGTGGAGTCACATGTGAGCCAGACCAGCTCAGGATGGCAGTTTCCTTCCCTAGAGTGAATGAAATGGATTTTCCCAACAATCAGGGAAGGTTTCATGGCCATTGTTAGACTCTCAATTCCAGATTTATTTTTAATTCCATTTCCATGATGGGAAATGAACCCAAGTTCTCAGAACATTACCTGGGTCTCTGGATTAATAAACCAGCAAAAATATTTCAAGGCCATTACCTTTCCAGCTTGTGATGGGCCCCTAGGGCTGGATGAAAAGATCAGTTTAGAGTACATGCCAACTTCAGGAATGGCTTAAGAATCCAGAGCTTTCTCTCTCAGAGGTCAGAGTGAGAGAAGCTGGGGAAAAATGGGAGATTACCTGTTTCTCGATATATCTAACAATCTATTAACAACAACATTTCAGGAATCCTACAGTCCAGTATTACACATTTCTGCAATTCCACCCTTTCCCACCAACAAAGGAGCTCCATCTCCATAAAAAAGTGGAGATGATTTGAAAACTAAGTGGAGGGTCCAGAACATGGGAGATAACTTTAAAAGCAGGATTTAATTTATTATTCAGGAGAGAAGATGAGAAACACTGCTTCAATTAAATTGTGGCAGAAGTGTGGAACTCTCCCTCTCTCACGTGGAGAACTTAGGTTCAATTCATAATTTTATATTTGGGAATGATGAGTATTTCCTTGATAAGAGGAAATGAACACAGATAGAAATTAGGACTAGGAGTACTCTGCTTGGCCTTTTGAGCCTGTTCAATAAGACCAGGCTGATGGTTGGCCTGATTACACCATCTTCCCATCCAACCCCTGATAACCTATCACCCCAACATTTATTAAGACTTTATCAACCTCATTCTTAAAAATAGCCTGGGACTTTGCTTCTGTTGTCTTTGAAGGAAGAAAGTTTCAAAGACTTACAGCCATCTATGCAAAAACATTTCTCCTCATCTCTGTCTAAAATGAGTAACCCCCTTATTTTTATCAGTGACCCCCTACTTGTAGGGTTCAGGTGAAGGACACGGAGACCAGGCAAACTGAAAGATTTCATATACAGATCAGCCACAATTTCATTGAAAGAACAATCTCAAAGGCCTCCTCCTGTTTGCTGATCGATGGAACTCTTCATCAATCTGCCCAGTAACACCCTCCATGGGGCATTCCCAAGACTCCAGCAACAATGGAACCAAATCACCATCACTACCATTTCAGTGTGAACCTAGTCTTTATCACGTCTCCTCCCTGCTTCAACCTACCTACCCAAACAAGTAGACTTTTGTTAGACCCTTCTGGAATACTTTCACTGTTTGAAACATAAATAAAAATTGCGTACATGGTTTTTCTAACTGGGCTTGCTCACAGTTATACCTTGGAGATCAATCTTCAAAGTCCCACAGACTCCAAGCCAGCTCTTGAGAGTCAGCAGCCCAATGCCCCTGATAGGGTTAACAGAACAGTTCATAGAATCAGCAAAACTCAACAACATGGAATCAGGCCATTCAGCCCATCAAGCCCACTCCAACCCTCCAAACAGCATCCCCATGCACTACCCCATCCTATCTCTGTAGCCCTGAATATTCTACGGCCAATCCATCCAGCCCAGGCATCCCTGGTCACTATGGACAATTTAGCATGACCAACCTGCACATTGTTAAATCATGGGAGCAAACTTCGAGCATCCAGATGAAACCCGCACAGACATGGGGAGGATGTGCAAGCTCCACACAGACAGTTTCCCGAGGCCACAATCGAGCCTGTATCCTTGTCGCTGTGAGGCAACAGTGCTAATTACTGAGCCAGCGTGCCACTCTAATTTGGTCCAGTTCGTTTGATCCAGGATGATGACTATACGGTAAAGATATAATGGCTCAAATTTGTGGTCAAATAGAAATCAGGAGGAAAAGGGAGCTTCAGGCAGCCAGAGGTGCTTACAGTGTCTAGAGAGACAGGCTATTCTTATGGTTCTGGTGCAGGGTCCCAATCAGAGATGCTGAATGACTCTCAGATCTCTGTAACCTTTTTTTTACTGCATTACTTTTTCTTGTTGGAATGTGGGTGTCACTGGCTGCCCAGCATTTATTGCACTTCTCTTAAATTCCCTTGAGAAGGTGTTGGTGAGCTGTCTTCTTGAACCACTGCAGTCTGTGTACAATAGGTAGATCCACAATGCCTGAGGGAGAAAATTTCAGGATTTTTGACCCAGCAACACTGGTGAAATATTTCCAAGTTAGAATGGTGGATGGCTTGGAGGGGAACTTGCAGGGAGTGGTATTCCCTGTATCTACTGCCCTCGTCCTTCCACAAGGTAGAGGTTGTGGGTTTGATGGTGCTTTCCGACACATACAGACAGACAGACACACACACACCAACACACACACACACACACACACACACACACACACACACACAGACACACACATACACACATACACACACACACACACACACACACACACTCTCTCTCTCCCTCTGTCTCTCTCTCTCTCATCTTAAACCTATGCCCCCTTGCATTTGACATTTCCACTGTGAGAAAACGACTCTGACTATTCACTCTATCCATGCCCCTCATAATTTTATATACTTCAATCAGGCCACCCTCAGCCTCTGACATTGTAGCAAAGACAATCCAAGTTTCTCCAACTTTTTCTACAGCTAATATACTCCAATCCAGGAAACATCCTGATCAACCTGTTCTGGACCCTCCCCAATGCCTCTACATCCTTCCTTTGGTGTGGTGACTAAAACTGTACATAATACCTCAAGGTGAGCTGATTGCCTAATGGTATTATCACTTGACTAGTTTGCATCCATCACAGCAGATGGTGTAATTTGAATTCAATCAAAACAAAATGGAATTAAAAGTCTCGTGATGACAATGAAACCATCGTTGGGGGAAAATCCTACTTCACAAATGCCCTTTTAGGGAAGGAATTTTCCATCAAGGATGCATCCTCAGGCACCCACCCCCCCCAGCCCCCGTACACCTACAACTGTGTTGCCAAATTCTGAAGGAACGCCATCTACAAGTTCACTGACCACACCATTGTAGTGGGACAGACATCTAGCAACGACGAGTCAACATACAGGAGGGAGATAGACGGCTTGGTGATGTGATGCAGTGAAAACAATCTGCCTCTCAACACCAGCAAAACTAAAGAACTGATCATCAACTTCAGAACGAAAGGAACAGAACACACCCCATCTACATCAATGGAACTGAGGTTGAGGGGGTGAAGAGCATCAAGTTCCTCAGAGTGACGATAACCAATGACCTGTCCTGGACTTCCCACGTAGATGCAATGGTTACAAAGGCACAACAACGCCTCTTCTTCCTCAACGGCTCAGGAAATTTGGCATGTCAATAAGGTACCTTGCCAACTTCTACAGATACACCATACTGTCCAGTGCATAACAGCCTGGGATGGCAATTGCTCTGCCCAGGGACCGTAAGAAACTACAGAAAGTCGTGTGCCCAGAAAGCCCAGACCATCATGAAAACCAACCTTCCACCCGTGGACTCCATCTACACGGCTTGCTACTGTGGAAAGGCGGCCAACATCATCAAAGACCCATTGCGCCCCGGTAATGGCCTCCTACAACCTCTTCCACCAGGTGGAATCCTGACCACATGCGCAAGCAGGCTCAGGAACAGCTGTTTTCTAGCCATTATCAGACTGTTGAATGGACTCTAACCTCAAATCCACATGCTTGGTCACCTTCTCAAAAAACTCAATGAGGTTTGTGAGACATGACCTGCCCTTGATGAATCCATGCTGACTATCTCCAATCTAATTGTTGTTTGCTAGATGATTATAAATCCTCTCTGTTATAATCCTTTCCAAAACTTTTCCTAAAACAGACGTAAGGCTCACTGGTCTATAATTACCTGGATCTTTTCCACTGCCCTTCTTGAACAAGGGCACAACATTTGCAATCCTCCAGTCCTCTGGTACTAAACCTGTAAACAATAAGGACTCAAAGATCAAGGCCAAAGGCTCCGCCACCTCCTCCCTAGCTTCCCAGAGAATCCTCGGAAAAATCCCATCCGGCCCAGGGGATTTATCTACATTCACACCTTCTAGAATTGATAACACCTCCTCCTTACTAACCTCAATCCTTTCAATTCTAGAAGCCCGTAACTCAGTCTTCTCCTCTACAATATTCTCCTTTTCCTGAGTGAAAACAGATAAGAAATATTCATTTAGGACCTCTCTGATCTCCACAGGGTCCACACACAACTTCCCACCTCTGTCTTTGACTGGCCCTATTCATACCCTAGTCATCCTCTTATTCCTCACATACCTATAGAAAGCTTTAGGGTTCTCCTTTATTCTACCTGCTAATGTCTGCTCATGTCCCCTCCTTGCTCTTCTTAACTCTCTCTTTAAATCCTTCCTAGCTAATCTGTAACTCTCTAATGCCTCATCTGAACCATCTCGTCTCATCGTCACATAAGCCTCCCTCTTCCACTTAACAAGAGATACAATTTCTTTAGTAAACCACAGTTCCCTTACCTTATTGCTTCCTCCCTGCCTGACAGGGACACACCTGTCAAGGACACGCAATATCTGTTCCTTAAACCAACTCCACAATTTGATTGTCCCCATCCCCTGCATTTCGCTGCCCCATTCTATGCCTCATTGCATTATAATTGCCCTTCCCCCACCTATAACTCTTGCCCTGTGGCATGTTCCTATCCCTTTCCAGCACTAAACTAAATGTAACCGAATTATGGTCACTCTCTCCAAAGCGCTCACCTACCACTAAATCAAACACCTGGTCTGGTTCATTACCAAGTACCAGATCTAGTGTGAACTCCCCTCTTGTCGGCCTTCGACATACTGTGCCAGGAAACCGTCCTGGACACATTGGACAAAAACTGATCCATCCGACGTACGAGAGTTATAGCATTTCCAGTCAATGTTAGGGAAGTTAAAGTCTCCCATAATGACCACCCTGTTCCTTTCACTCCTGCCCAGAATCGTTTTGCCAATCCTCTCCTCCACATCCCCGGAACTTTACGGAGGCCTATAAAAAACTCCCAGCAGTGTTACCTCTCCTCTCCTGTTTCTGGAATCAGCCCATCCCACCTCAGTAGACAAGTCCTTGTCAAAAGTTCTTTCAGCCACCGTTATACTGCCCCTGACTAACAAAGCCACACCTTCCCCCTCTTTTACCACCTTCCCTGATCTTAATGAAAGATCTAAATCCTGGAACCTGAAACATCTATTCCTGACCCTGTTCTATCCATGTCTCCGAAATGGCCGCAACATGAAGTCCCAGGTACCTATGCATGCTGCAAGCTCACCCACCTTATTCTGGATACTCCTGGTGTTATCGTAGACACACTTCAAACCATCTTGCTGTCTGCCAGCACAGTCCTGTGACAGTGAGATCCTGTCCACGTCCTCCCTACCCTCTACCTCCTGTGTACTGGAACTACACCTCAATTTCCCATCCCCCTGCTGAGCTAGTTTAAATCCACCCGAATAGCACTAGCAAATTTCCCACCCAGAATATTAGTGCCCCTCTGGTTCAAGTGGAGACCATCCTGTTGTAGAGGTCCCACCTTCCCCAGAATGAGCCCCATTGTCCATTACCAGAAGCCCTCCCTCCTGCACGATCCCTGCAGTCACATGTTCAGCTGAAATCTCTCCCTGTTCTTTGCCTTGCTATCACTTGGCACGGGTAACAAACCAGAGATAACCACTCTGTCTGCTCTAGCTCTCAGCTTCCACCCTAGCTCCCTGAAATCCTGCCTGACATCCCTAACCCTCTTTCTACCTATATCGTTGGTGCCTGTGCGGACCATGACTCGGGGCTGGTCACCATCTCTCTTCAGGACCCAAAGACACGATCCGAGACATCACGGACCCTGGCACCTGAGAGGCAACACACCAACCGTGAGTCTTGATCATTCCCAACATACCTAGCTGTCCCTCTAACTATTGAGTCCCCAACATTCACATCCCAGGAACAGATCAAAGAAGAAAGCAAGATTTGAGGTCTCCAAAGAGGAATGTGATGAGGAATAGGTATTGAACATGCGCAGAGAGGGCAGACAGGCCTCAGTGTTAACTGTCGAGTTTGTTATGGAGAAAGTAAGGAGGTGCAAACCGGAGTGAGTCAGGGCTGTGGTCCATCCAGACTGTTTTGCGTTTTAATGTAATTCATTTGAGGACAGCAGAGGAAACAAAATGCAAATTGTGCCTTTATGAAAATGAAATGTGCACAATTGCAAAATCTTTTAAAAAGCTATTATACCAGCCACTGAATAGTTTAATAGGTTCTGAGGAAGCTTTCAAATTTGCACAAACCTCATCAGTGGCAGAAGCACGATTTCATTGATTTTAGATTTTTTTCCACGTTCTCCAAATCCACTGTATAATATTTTTCGATTACTGCGGCAAGCTCCAAGTGACATCACTTGCTGAAGGCTCAAAGGGGTACAGTGTTTCTTACAGAAGGGAACATTACCCCTTGTGCTACACTGTATCACTTTGCCACTGAAGCTCCAACAGGGCAAGTTCTGAGGAGGATACAAAGAGTCTGCAAAGAGACAGATATCACTCGGTTTGTTGAGTGGGTGAAAATTTTGCAGATGCGGAATAATGTGGGGATAAATGTGGGAAGAGTTGTAAATTGTAAACAGGAAAACAGAGAGAGATGCTGTGAAATGCAATGGTGCAGAGTGATCTGGAAGCCTTTGTATGTAAATCACAAAAACCTTAGTATAAAGAAGCTAGGGAATGGAACATTGGCTTTTAGTATTTTTATTGGATTGGAGTGGAAAATTAGGGAAGTCACATTTCAACTGTACAAGGTATTGATGAGAGGCCATTCCTAAGTACTGCAGACAAGTTTGGACTCTTTACCGGGGAGGTGTATACTTGTATTGGAGGCAGTACACAAAAAGTTCACCCGGCTGATTCCTAGAATGAAGGGGTTGCCTGTTGCAGAAAGGTTGTGCAGATTAGGCTTATCCTCTATGGAGTGAAGAAGAATGAGACGTGACCTTATTGGAACATACAAGATTCTGACAAGCCCTGTTAGGATAGATGCTAAGGGAATATTTCCTCTCACTGGGGAATCTAGAATAAGGGGGCAACTTTTAAAATTAAGGGATCGTCCATTTAAGATAGAGATGAAGAGGAATTTCTTCTCTCAGAGGAACATAAGTGTTTGGAATTCTCTTCAACAAAGGCTGTGTCATAAAACAGAGAATATAGAACATTGAACAGTACAGCACAGAAATGGGCCTTTCAGCCCATGAGATTATGATGAACGTGATGCCAAATGAAACTAATCCCTTCTGCCTGCCCTTGGTCAATGTCCCTCCATTCCTTGCATGTTCTGAGGAAGGATCACTTGACTTTAAGTGACTAAAACTCACTAAACTTTAACTCTGATTTCTGTCTGCAGATACTGCTGACGAGCTGATAGGCTTTTCCAGCAATTTCTATTTTTGCTTCTGATTTACAGCATCCGCAGTTCCTTCAGTTTCCTTGCCTATTCATGAACTTATCTAAAAATCCCTTAAATGCCCCCACCATCCTGGCAGGGCATTCTAGACTCCTACCACTCTCTGTAAGAAACTTGCCCCTCGCATTTCCTCTCTCACCTTAAATGCTTGTCCCTGAGCATTAGAATCACTAGATATATTCAAAGTTGTGTTAGACAGGTTTTTGACCAATAAATGGCTTGACGGTTGTTGTGGTCAGGTGGGAATCTGGAATTAAGGGCAGATTCACATCAAACGTGAGAACTGGGAGCTTTGCTGCTTTCTTGGAACAGGACAGCTGGCACAGCCTTGGCCTAGTCCCTCTTTATACAGGTTCAAACAGACTGCTCCTGCAGTGTTGCATGTAAAAACCCAAACATAGGCTGCATGTGGTGAGATAAAGGAAATCCCATATGACTGGGGTGTTCTGCAGTGTTGATTGCTCAGCTGAGAGTGGGATGAAGGAAACCCACAACTGGTATTTACTTGTTGCAGCTGAGAAATATTGGAGCTCAGAGAAACCTAGATGCAGTGCCAGCTTAGTGAAGCAAACTCCTAGTGAAAAAAAGCTGAAATTGTGCCTCCGCAGAGATTCTAATGTGAGCCACAGAAATCCAGTGTTGGGGAAGAGATTGATTTACTTTGCTTTCAGAAGTCATTGAGGCAGCTGTGACAGGATGGCTTTGAGGGAGATTCAGTGCTAGGTCTTCAGAGTGAAGAATTGGAATCCTTTGAAAAGGTGGCAATGTTTTAGTGAGATTTGGTGACCCAGTGTTAATATAGTCAGGGTAGATTGCTGAGAAATCCATGGGTCCTGTCTTGATTACATTGTCCATTTGATAGGCTCCATAAGATGTTCAACCATAGTTTGTCTGTTAGCTGATATTTGCCTCATGTTAATTCTGAAGTTTAGAGTATATGACACGCATCCAGGAGGTTGTTTTGCTTTTCTAACCATGTATAGTAAAGTTTACTTTGTTTGTTCAAGCCCATGGAAAATTGTGGTTTTATTCTCTTAGTAATTACCCGGGGCCACAAACTCTCTCTATGTTAAGGAAGTTATTGTTCCTAACCAGATTGTAAAACGATTCAGATGTGGCTGTAACATCTTGTAAAACTTGAATGTTGTTGAAAAAAGTGACTACTCACTGAAGACTTTCCTCTTACACTCATCAGGACAAAGGCAAGAATGCCAAAATTTCAAATAATCACACTCATTTATTTTATAGGAAAAAAGGATAGTGTTTATTTGGCAAACTGACACTGACTGAGCAAGATATAGCCATGGAGAAACTAATGGAGAACTCCTGGTCCCTCACACACTCAGGTAAATCAAAATGACATAAGGCTTGAATAACATCCTATTATCTGAAGAGAATGGATCCCTCCCTATTAACATGTGCCACTTATAGCAAGCATAAATGAGCCACTTGAGAAGCTTGACTTATTATTTTAAACTGATTGTTCGTGTAGCCATTAGCACACTCTAGATTGTTCAGTGAATGCCATCTAATCACTGACTTACATCTAACAGTTGATGTTTTGTTTTGGATTTTGCAAGCATGGTCTGCTTGAATAAAGTTGATCCTTTTTGCCTCTTTCCCTTATGGGATGTGGGCATCACTGTAAAGGCCAGCACTTGTTGCCAATCCCTAATTGCCCTTGATCTAAGTGGCTTGCATGGCCATTCCCAGAGTAGTTAAGAGTAAGCTTCATTGCAGCGAGCCTAAATTAACATATAGCCTGGATCAGATAAGGACAGCATATGTCCTTCCCTAAAGGAATTAGTGAACCAGATGGGTTCTTACAGCCATCAGTGATAGTTTATTAGTGGCCTTTGCTGCTGCTAGTTTTCAATTCCAGATTTGTTAGCTGCCAGGGAGGATTTGAACCCAATTGTCTAGAGCATTAGCCTGGATCTCTGGATTACTAGCCTAGTGACATTCCCCTAATATATACCATTTTAAGGACTGGCCTCAGTTTGCCAATAAATCATTTTGGCATTGTGTTAGAGGCCAGTGTTTGCAGACTGGAGAGCAGAAGCTAGGCTAAAGAACAAACACGGGTAAAAATATGAAGAGATTTCCAACTGTGTTACATCTGTAATGGGATCCTGGTTTCAAATGCTTAATTCAGTTTCCCCGTAGAGGGACCTCCTGACTCTGTGCCCTCACTTCCCTCCCTGCCTATACCACCATCTTGTCAAACTAAAAAGACATTTCTCTTCACCGTTTCTCAGAAAACTGCCCAAACGGAAATTTCCAACTGTAATTCCGCCTTTCGTGGGAGAGAAATTGGTGACAGAGTAATTTAAACTAAAGATGGCATTTGCACCTAGGATTTCTAATTTAAAAGTAAATGCTTGTCATCAGGATTATTGCTTTAGGCCATGACCTACTGTGTTCTTAGTGAACATCTCTCCTAATCTAGTGTGGGTCCTAGGTGTCACCAATCTATTACCTAAATTACAGAGCAATAAAACTGTTGTGAGCCTAAGGCCGAAAAGTGTGAAAACTGATCTCCTTAACGAAACACTAGTGAGAATTCAGCCTCTAAAAGGCACACGTTGGCTGATTTCATCAATGGGGATTATAACCCGATTTGCAAAAAAACTGTGAATGATTCTTGAGCTGCTGTATTTAATAAGAACTCAATACTTTGCTTTGACATTGATGTCAAAGTCTTGCCACTGTGATTACTACAACTCTGGATTGATTCAAGCATTGTAAATTAAATTGAGTCGAATTGTGTTAAGTACAATGGCAAACAGGTTACAACAAATTAGAGAATTAGCTGTTGTACGCCCAACTATTCGCTGTGAGGTTCGAATGACTAAATATGAAGAGAAACCTGCTCTTAACATTAGCCTGTAGGCAGAGGAAAACATATTTCAGAGTCAACAATGCATTTTGTCTCTCCCCTTTGATTTTCTGCCCTGTTACCTTAACGACACTGATACATACTGGGTTGTGCATTAACTCCATGGTAAAGACTGTTCTCTGATGGTTCACTCATTGGCTGGGCCACCTGGTGAGAATGGATTGGCCTCTAAACTATATGAGATATCACAAGAAATTGATCTCGACGGTGTGTTGTAGACCAGCACGTTCCTGGGCCCAGGACTACATGCTGGGGGATGCACTAAAGCTTGGGGTAGCGGCTGCCAAGGCACAGTGGGGAATGACCAGAGATAATGGGAACTGCAGATGCTGGAGAATCCAAGATAACAAGGTGTGGAGCTGGATGAACACTGCAGGCCAAGCAGCATCTCAGGAGCACAAAAACTGATGTTTCGGGCCTAGACCCTTCATCAGAGAGGGGGATGGGGAGAGGGTTCTGGAATAAATAGGGAGAGAGGGGGAGGCAGACTGAAGATGGATAGAGGAGAAGATAGGTGGAGAGGAATGACCACTGTCTGAGGTCTTCCCACTGATGTTAGATGGGGGTCCTTTCGGGTATTGGACTGTCCCAGCACCCCAAGTGCATGTAAATATTATCTTGTACAAGTAAGAGATGCCCATGGTTTGTTGGTTAGATAGAGTCAAACTCCAATGTTTCAAAAACAGAGGTTGCTGGGAAAACTCAGCAGGTCTGGCAGCAACTGTGAAGAAAATTCCAAATCCAGTGACTCTTCGTCCATGTTTGTTTCCTTGATAAAGATATTTTTATGAATAAAGTATATTTTTGAAATTTAAAAAAACCCTTTCTGAGTCTAAGTCTGATAAGTGGTGGTTGGCTCATCCAATTGTAATAAAATCTCACATTGTCTGGTGCTCGTGTGCCGAATGGTCTCTTTCTTTGCTGTAATGATTCTGGGATGTGGATGGCACTGACGAGGCCGGCATTTGCTGCCCGTCCCTAATCGCCCTTGAATTGATTGACTCCCACAGCCATTTCAGAGGGCAATTAAGAGACAGCCACATTGCTGTGGGTCTACAGTCGTCTGTCGGCCAGACCGGGTAAGGACAGCAGATTTCCTTCACTGAAAGGGCGTTAGTGAACTAGGTGGGTTTTTATGACAATAGGCCAGCTTTTAAATCCAGTATTTTTATTATTGAAATCAAATTTCATGATCTGCTTTGCAGGGATTCAAACTTATGTCCTTCCATTATCACATTGCATTAGCATGAGGCTCTGGATTACTAATGCAGTGACATTACTACTGCATTTGGGTTCCACCGTTGCCACTCAGCTCATAAGCCTTTGCTCAACCATGGACAAATGGGCTGAATTCCAGAGGCGAGGTGAGTGTAACTGTCCTTGACGTTAAGGCCATAACTGACTGAGGGTGGCATCAAGGAGCCCTGGCAAATCCAGAGTCAATGCAAATAAGAGGAAATCTTTCCACTGTTTGCAGTCAAACTTGGTGCATAGGAAGATGCTTGTGGTTGTTGGAAATCAGTCATCTCAGCTTCAGGGCATTTCTGCAGGAGTTCCTCAATGTAGTGTCCTAAACCCAACCATCTTTAGGTTGCTTCGTCAATGACCTTCCCTCCATCAGAAAGTCAAGAGTGAGGACATTTGTCAATGATTGCACAATTTGCAGGGCCACATGCAACTCCTCAGATACTGAAGCAGTCCATGTTTCAATGCAACAAGGTTTGGGCAACACCCAGGCTTGGGCTGACAAGTCGAAAGTAATGTTTGCATGACACATTGGCCAGGCAATGACCATCCCCAAGAAATTCTGCACACTTTCTATATATTCAATGTCATTGCCACGCTATCAACATTCTGTGTGTCACCATTGACCAGAAATTTAATTGGAATGGTCTAGTAAATGCAGTGGCCAGAAGAGCAGACCAGAAACTGGGAATTCTGCAGCGAGTGATTCCTGTCTCCTTATGGCCTATTGACCATCTACAAGGTGTAAGACAGGAGTGCTATGAAACACTCCCCACTCGCCTGGATGAGTGCACCTCAAGCAACACTCAAGAATCTTGGCACTATCCAGGACAAAGTAGCTTGCATGATTGACATCCCATCCAGCACCTTAAACATTCAATCCCTCTCTCATCAACACTCAGAGTGTACTATCAACAAGACGCACTGCAGAAATTCACCAGTTCTCCTGAGATACCACCTTTCAGTCCCATAGTGACTTCCGTCTGGAAGGACAAGAACAGCAGATACATGGGAACACCACCCCCTGCAATTTCTTCTCCAAGCCACTCACCATCCTGACATGGAAATATATCCCTGTTCCTTTGCTGTTGCTGCGTCAAAATCCTAGGAGACGATCCCTAACAGCACAGTGGATGCCCTTACACTCCAATATCTACAGAAGTTCAAGGAAGTTCACCAGTAACTTCTCAAGGACAGTTAGAGATATGCTAGCCAGTGACACCTCACGTTGTGCAAATAAATGTAAATGTGCTCCCCTAGCATGCAAATGACTAACTCCTCACTGCGCAGACAGTTAGCATGGGCCTTCCAAGAGTGTCACCTGATAGTTCGACATCCACGACATTTAAAAAATTGGAACTACATTTCTTTTCCTTAACTGTCGTGGGCTCAAAATCCCAGAACTCCTCTCCTAACCATTCTGTAGGTGTTCCTGCCCTCCATAACTGCAGCCGTCCAAGATGGCAGCTCACCACCATCATCCTGAAGGCCATTAATTACATGCTAACAAATGACACCCACATTGTGCAAATAAATGAAAAGATGCCCCCCACCCTGCATGCAAATAATCTCCAGGCAATGGTGGATAGATAATAAATGCTGTCCTAGCCAGTGATGCCCACATTCTCTAAACAAATACTGAAATACAAAGAGGGAACAGTAAAGCTCCTAAAATAACTTCTTTCAGGGCCTCAGGGCTTCCAAAAACAGTTTACCAGTAACACAGTGCCTTTTGAAATGTTCCAACACAAGCAGAACCAGACAGCGGACAGCAAAACTTCCAGGAGCAGCAAACAAGCTAAATGACCAACTGATCTGGTTGGGTGATATTAATTTAGCAATGTGTTAGCCAAGACGCTTTTTCCATATCTCTTTTACAGATCTGCATCTGTATTGCATCTGCTAACACTTCTGAGTCACTTACAGGGGGATGCTTTTCTTGAGCTTTGTGAACATTAAAGAATACAATATCCAGTCAGGAGAAAAAAGGTATGGAGTTAAATATGCGTTGAATTCTCTCTTTAGCTGATTGTATTTGGTTTTTTTTGGGTGACTCCGTAGACCTGTAGGAAAGCCCAAATAATATAATCTGACTTTTTGCCAAGCTTTTGTATAGCACATGGCACCATCTCATTTGCCTAGTTAAAGGAAGTGAGCCTGCTGGGCCAGTTCTGGATGACAATGTTGTCATGTAGTTGCTGGAATAAGAAGAGCCGGCTTTAGAGGACGTTGGATTTGGTCATTCTCTGGTTTCTTGTATAAAAGTACTAATAGGAAGGTAGATTTCCAGCTGGCAAATCCTGTACATTATCCACCACAGAATTTGACACTAACCCTTGTAGTGTATTGATCCAGTCCACACTTTACTTCTGCCACTGTGATGCATATTCATTGTTAGAGTGACTTTCATTAGGAACTAGTTAATGCAAACTAAGCTAGTGAAGGTTGTTGGGATTAGGTTCACAGGTATGTTTTGAATTGTTTTGGTGGTCGTGAATCCAGGCTTCTAGACTCTAAAGGAGTTCTCCTTCCTTGACTTGCTCCTTTAAACTTGCCTCTTTGACCAAATCTTTTGGTCACCTGTCCTAACGGTTCCTTCTTTGGCTCACTGTCATGTGTTGTCTCATTTCCTTTCGGTAAAAACCACCGGGAGTGTTCACCCAGCTTCAAAGGGGTTGTATAAATGCAAGGCATTGTCAACGATAGCTGCCTGATAAAACCGTAGAACAGTTACAGCCGAGAAAGAGGCCATTCATCCTGCCATATCCATGCTAGCTCACTGTGAGAGCATTAGGCTCACACTCCCATCTTTTGCCTGCAACCATCATTTGTTAGGCTGATTATCCAGTTCCCTTTCGAAAGCCATGATTGTAACTGCCTTTGGCATGTGAACTATAGTCATCTCCACTTGATATTCCACTTCAATCAAGCATAGCCAATGAGATCAGTGATTTCATGCTATTGTGGAAGGGCTATTGAGGTGTCACCTCTGCCACTCATTTTATGTTGACCAGTCAGGTAAATGGGAGAGGCCTGCTTCAGTGCCTCCAGCTTTTGGCCTGTTTCAAATTAGTGATTATTGTGAGCATGTGCAGTGGCTTTTAACCTTGTGCAACTTGACACCCCCAGAGACAGAACTTAGCGTTCCATTTACTAACAGTGTTTTGTCAGAAACAGGCAGACACTCAGCACCTCCTACAAGGCGGAAGAAAAATCTGTCATCAAGATGGGTAAACTTTAAATTGGCATCAGGTGTTGCGTCATTTTTGTGGACTCCCAGTAGATAGTCCATCTGTCTCTTGGGTTTCACTCTGAGGTACCGTATTGCAATGCCTCAGTATTACAGTACCTGGGTTTGCCACTAGAGGGTACACAATCATATTGGGTTCAGTCTTGGTGAAGTTCTTGGGTGAGAGTTGGTTGCTTTTCTGTCGGGTGATTTCAGCATACTTAGATTAAACTGACACCTCAATGGGTGGTGCCACTTCTGCAGGCGTAGCTTGGTACTCTGCTGGGGCTTTTCTGGCTAGCAAAAGACATTTGGAAGGGAAAATGAACTCAACAGGATGGCTGTAAGAGACCTGGTTCCAGCTATTAGTGAGCACTCAGCACGCAAAGCTTATCTTAATTCTTCACTCATGTCACAGTTAGAAAACAGAACAAAATGTGCAGTCGCGATCTGCATATGATTTGTCTCATTCCCAAACTCCAGCACTTGTTTCTGAACCTGCACCAAGTCTCTACCCCCACCCCTGCTCGCCTGCCTTTCTCGGTCATCCCCAGTGGCTCTTGGTTCCTGTGAGACCTCAAATGTCAAAATAAATCAATCTGCCTGTTTCAATCTCATGTCCCCCTCCTCCCGACCACAAGGTTTTGCAGCGAACACGAGTGATGTAGTACCTCTCTGCATGATGGTTACAGCCCAGCCCACAATTGAGAATGAACACAAACAGAAATGGATAGAGAAGCTCAGCAGGTCTAGAGACAGAAAGCAGAGTTGATGTTTTGAGTCCGGTGACCCTTCTTCAGAATGAAGATGGACAGTCCATCAGGGGTGTTGGAGTTCAACTAATGAAGCTCTTTAAAAGCAAAATTAAATGATCAGATGAGCCCTCTCTAACCAAAAGGTTAACCCTTCTTTATGTACATAACAAGTCACTGTATCTGTGGCCAGAATCCAGAGAGCTGTACACTTAAATAAAACAAAGAACTGTGGATACTGGAGATCTGAAACAAACATAAAAAGTGCTGGAGAAACTCAGCAGGGCTGTGGTTGAGGGATAAATATTGGCTCGAACCTAGGAACATCTCCTCTGCTGTTCTTTGCACAGTGGCTCAGTGGTTAGCACAGCTGCCTCTCAGTGCCAGGGACCTGGGTTCAATTCCAGCCTCGGGCCACTGTCTGTGTGGAGTCTGCATGTTCTCCCTGTGGCTGCGTGAGTTTCCTCCGGGTGCTCCGGTTTCCTCCCACAGTCCAAAGATGTGCAGGCTAGGTGGATTGGCCATGTTAAATTGCCTGTAGTGTTCAGGGATGTGTAGATTAGGTGGGTCCTACAGGGATGGATCTGGGTGGGATGCTCTGAGGTTCAGTGTGGAATTGTTGGGCCAAAGGGCCTGTTTCCACACTGTAGGGATTCTATGAAAAAATAAATAGTATCAAGGGATCTTTCAGTTCACCTGAAAGGGTGGATAATTTAACATCTCATCTGAAATATAACCTGGTGATGACAATGCAGCACCCCCTCAGTCCTGCACTAGGAGAGTCAGTCTGGATTGCATGGGGTCAAGTCTCTGGGACTGCGAACCATGGCTTTCTTATTCAGGGCTTTAAATGCTTATCACTACAGCAGTGAGAAAGACAGAGAATGCTACATAAAAATGAGAAACAGTGGAAGACAGGTGTTCCCCCCCCCATCACCAACAAGGCATAAATGGAGCTTTTAATAATTAGAATGGTGTTGGCGAGTCTAAGAGTTAAAATTGCACACACATTCTGCACAAAACTGAAAAGTAAAGGCTAAAGTTGACAGATATAAGCTCATCAAAGGATAAAATATTAAATAGCATAAATAAAATAAGGACAGTTTATTACTGGGGCCATAAGAAATGGAAATAAGTAAAATGTACATTGAGAACAGATCGCAGGAAAATGCCTCAGCTCAAAGATTGATGAATACTCTGAATGATCTACCAACATAGAGAATAAAAATAAAGACTTTTGAGTTATTCAAAATACAATTAGTTGCCATGATGTGAGAGTTAATATAGTCAAGGGGGAGCTTTGATGAGCCAAATAGCCTTTTATCATCAGTGACCTTTTTTTAAAATGTTGTTGTTCATCTATTATGTCAACTGGCATCATCAATTCAGCTTGGAACAGAAATAATCTATTACTTCTTCCAATCTCTTGCTTACTTTTTGGTTTAGTTCAGGTTTTATGTCAACGCTAACCCATCTTCTTTTTTGAAAGCCTTTGCTGTTCAGGATCTGGCAAGGCATTTACTACCCGTTCCTGGTTTCAGGGATGGGGGAAGGAGCCACTTATGGATTGGACTGGAGTCACATGTGGATCAAACCATGTAGGAATCTCCTGCTCAACCATTGCCTTTGCCTGACCCTCAGGTTAAAGCACCACCAGTCATCTCTCACTAATGAGAGTGCAGCCATGTGGTCTGGTAAGACTGTGGTGACTTGACGTTTTAGATCAAACTGGGTGGGAAAGGGTGTCAACAAGCAAGCCATGTGTTTGATAGCATTTAGTATTTCATGGCTTCAGTTTCCAGACTTGTCAGTGGTCCGATTTGAACTCCCACCCTCCTGATTGCTGATCTGTACCACCCTCATCCACTACACTCTCTGGCTTCTTTCTCACGGTACAGAGCTTCTTGGTTCATTACTACACAAGTTGGGTTTGATCCTGCAGTGAATGGTGTCTGAAACACAGCATGTGGTTGTGTTTCAGTTTAATGGGCTCCTACATTTTTTTACAATGTGTTCATAGGATGTTGGCAAACATTTGTTGCTTATCCCTAATCAAGAGGAACTGGTTAGGAGTCAACCACATTGCTATGGTCAGGAGTCAAATGTAAGTCAGACCAGGTAAAGATGTTGGACTTCCTTATCCAAAGGGCATTAGTGAGCTAGTGAGTTTTTACAACAATGGTTACTGGGTCTTTTAAATTCCTGGTTTTTATTGATTTCAAATTTCGCCATCTGCCATGATGGGATTTGAACCCAAGTCACTACAGCATTAGCCTGGGCCTCTGGATGACTAGCCCGGTGACAATAGCATTCAGGCACTGTCTGCCCTACCTCCCTTGCATTGTGTCTTTAAAATACATTAAATATTGGACTTCAATTGATATGATCATAGCTCAAATGACAGAGTGTAAATTTTAACCTCGATTGCTCGGTGATCAAAACAGGGTCAGGTGCAACACCAATTTTATATCTTCTTCAATATCGTTCTTCTCTGACAATGGGACAGTTGGCACAGTTCTCAAGAACATACAGAGGCATCTGGGAATTCATGCACACCATAGTTTGAAGGTGGCAGGACAAATTGAAAGAGTAATTTAGCAATTAGATGAGTTCTTGGATATTATATAGAGGCATTGAGCACATTAACAGCGAGGTTCTGTTCACCACATGGATGGGGTTGGGCTACACTGTGAGTATTGCATCCTGTTCTGGTCACTGAACTTTAGGAAGGATGTGAGGCTCCCTCTCTGAGAGAGTGTGGAAGAGATTTCCAGATTGGTTCCAGGGTTCGGAGGTTTTAGCTACAAAGTAAAGTTGATGAAGCTCGGGTTATTCTTATAGCAAAGAAGATTTGGAGAAGATTTTGTTCAAAATTATGACAACTTTAGACAATGTAGGGAAATGAGAGCAGTTCCTATCAGTTGATGGTACGAGGATTGGGGAACGTGGATTAAAAGTTCTGGGCAAGAGATACAGGGCCATTATCCTTAAGAATACTTTTCTGCCGTGAGTGGTGATTGTCTGGAACTTGCTGTCTATAAGGAGGTGGAAGTGGTGAAAGTCAACGATTTCAAAAGGAAATTCATGGGTGCTTGAGGAATGTAAACCAGGAAAGAGTAGGAATAGAGTGATGAAATGGAACCTACTGGATTCATCCACAGAGGGCTGTCCTGAAGTGATGGGCCAAATGACCTTATTCAGTACTGTAAGGATTCTATGAGTTCAGTAAGAGATTAATACCAAGAAAGGTGTGAAACCATCTTGCACTTCATCTCGTCAGTTTCCCACATGTGGTGATTTGAAATTAGCAACTCCAGAGTCATCACAATTCTAGAACTGTTCCACATATTTCTTGCAATGTCTGGCACGTTTCAGTACAGGTGGTCCCTGCCTATCCCAGGAGGTTCAGTTAGCTCAGTTGGCTGGATGGCTGGTTTGTGATGCAGTGTCATGCAAACAGTGGGGGCTCAAATCCTGCACCAGTTAATGTTATGATGAACGGCTCTCCTTCTCAACCTCTCCCCTTGCTTGAAGTGTGGTGGCCCTTAGGTTAGACCCACCAACAGTTGTCTCTGCCTGCTGAGAGAGAGCAGCCTTACAGTCCTCTCACACTATGATGACTACTCCTATATTTCTGCATCATCCCAATTCCATAAGCTCCCTCCTTTAACCAACGAGGTATTTAGCTCCCATTAAATTTGACCAAAGTCATAATCTCAAAATGGTTCCATTTTTCTAACTGTTATTTTGCAAAGCTCACTGAAAGAAATGTAAAGCAAAATTACATCTCGGTAAATTTGTAACAAGCTTGGCAACGTAGAGTTGGAGTCATACAGCACAGAAACAGACCCTTCAGCCCAACTCATCCATGCCAACCAGGTTTCCAAAAGTGAACTAATTCCATTTGCCACCTATCGTCGATTTCTCTCTAAAGCTTTCCTATCCATATACCTGTCCAGATGCCTCCAGCACTTCCTCTTGCAGCTTGTTCCATATATGTACCACACTGTGTGAAAAAGTTGTCCCTCAGATCCCTTTTAAATCTTTCCCCTCTCATCTTAAACCTATGCCCTCTGTTCTGGACTCCTACCCTCTGGAGTTCAGTCACACTCACTTCTGTATCTACCTATTGCTCTGACTGAGGTGGACACAACAGTCCCTCCCTCTCAACCTCATCCCTTGCCTGATGTGCTGACCCTCAGGTTAAACTCACTACCAGTGTCTCTGTCTAATGAGATGACATGGGATGAAGCTTGATGTTTCGCTTTCCTGCTCCTCTGGTGCTGCTTGACCTGTTGTGTTCATCCAGCTTCACACTGTGTTATCTCAGATTCTCCAGCATCGGCAGTTCCTACTATCTCTCTCTAATGAGTTGAATTAGCTTTATTGTCACATGTACTCACATAAGTACAGTGAAAAGTTTAAAAGTCATCGCTTACAGCACCATTTTAGATTCAAACCTATCTAGGTGCAGATTCTGAAGTACAAATTCTTAGCAAAGAAAGCTAGAAAGATAAAGAAGTAAAAAGTCCTGCATTACAAACTTCCAAAAGTACAAAATCACAGTAAGAAATTTTAAAAAATAAATAGAGAAATAAAAAATTCAGAATCACACTCCTCCCATCATTATATACTAATTAAAGAAATGTGAAAACGAGAGTTTAAGACTGAAAATGCAAATAAAAAGCTGGAAATCCCAGCAGGTCAGGCAGTATGAATAGAGAGAGGGCAAGCTAACAGGTAATTTAAGACAATGTCCACTTAGTCCATTTCGCAGCTCTCCTGCAAGATATGGTGACTTTCCTTACTTTACAGCTACTCTCAGCAGCTACAACATGACTGGCAACAGCACAGCTAATGTTTCTTTTGGAAAAAAAATTATATCCTTTGAATATTTGAGTCCATGAATCTTTAGGGGCCGCTGCCTTTGTCAGTGGGAAGGGAGAGTATATGGAACAGCTGTTCAGCTTTGAAGCTGCAATAATCATTTTATTTTCCTTACAATGAAATGATGCATTTTACTCAAGTTCCTTTGTTGTGACATGTGTTTGGCAAGCAAACAAAAGGTTTGCCAAACATTTTTGAAGAATAAGAATGATATAGGTCCTCCTTGATGGCTGAGTGAGATTATTCTGGTGATTAATTAATCCATTAAGAATGACAGGTCTCAGGTTCACTTCCAGGTCAGTACCGGATTTTGATGGGACCAGAGTTAGTTTTAAAATTCTGCTGTTCATATCCTTAATCACAAAACACCCATCACCCCTGTGCTCACTGACGTACATTGGTTCCTGGTCTGTCATCACCTGGATTTTAACATTCTAATTCTGTTTTTAAAATCCTCCAGGGCCTTGTCACTCCCTATTGCTGTAAT
Organism: Stegostoma tigrinum; assembly: GCF_030684315.1. Taxonomy (NCBI): domain Eukaryota; kingdom Metazoa; phylum Chordata; class Chondrichthyes; order Orectolobiformes; family Stegostomatidae; genus Stegostoma; species Stegostoma tigrinum. The sequence goes on from NC_081380.1 coordinate 38,438,934, forward strand.
GCTCTTCAGCCTTAAAACCACTCAGATCGCTGCATTCCTCCAATTCTGGCCTCCTACGCATTCCTAACTCTCACTGTCCATCGCCATGTCCTCAGCTACCCAGATCCTGACCTCTGGAATCCCATCATTAATAACTTTCTCCTCCCTCGACCCTTCCTCCCCTTTTGGCTTTCCATCACTGAAATAAAAACAAATAAAAAATTTGCCGGGAATACTCGTCAGGTCAAGCAGCAACTGTGACGATAATATGTCTTAGAGTTGACGGTGACCTTTCATTATTAACTCAGTACAAACTGTTAACTCTGACCCTTTCTGTCCGCAGATGCTGCCAGACCTGCTGAGTGTTCCCCGTGTTTTCTGCTTTTATTTCATATTTCCAGCACCTACAGCAGCATTCTTGTGTTTTGATTGCCGTCTGCTTTACGTGGCACATTGTCACGTTGTGTCTGGTAATGCTCCTGTGAAAAACCTTCAGAATATCGCTCGGTGTTTTAATCCACTTTATAAATGTCAGTCATCGTTGTTGATGAAGTGGCAGCAGAGGGTAATACAGCTGGACTAGGTTAGACAGTGTGTGTTGCGGTTGAACCACAACTTTGGCTCGGGATCACACCACCCCTGTCCCACAACCGTAGACCTCGCATTATTGATCAGTTAAGGTGGTGTTTGGAGACTAGCAAAGATCACAAGCGGAAACTGATGTTACCTCTGTATTGAAAACAATCCACAGACTTTCTCACTGCATCTGTTGTAAGAAGTGACGTGCTTGTCAGGAATTGTCCACTTTATTGAGAATGGAATAATTTGTCCCAGAATACTGCTGCTCCAGTCAAATCCATTTATATGCAAATTCTGTTTAAATGCAAGGTGCTTTTAAATCTGGAGTTCTGCCTCCTTCCCCCCCCCACCTCCCCTCCTTGTCTCAATGTCATCCTAATGAATCTATTACTTAGTTTCTGGCGAATGGTAACAGATGGAGTATGAACATTCAGAGGCAATAAAGAGACCAAAACAGATGACTTTTTTTAATGAAAGCTTTCCTCACACACAATATCTTTGTTTCTGCTCCAACAACCAGCCCAATTCTAATTTCCTTCGTCCAATGGATCAAAACACCAGCTTTCACACAGCCAACCCTCCTTTAACCTTTTTCATCCTCTTCCGACACAGGCTCATGCTGACGGAGGTCAATTGATGTCCCTCTGGGCCAATTGTCAGTAATGAGAAAGATCAAATTGCTGGAATTATTTAGCAGGCCAAGCAGCGTCTGTGGAGAGAGATGTGTAGTTTATGTTTCAGGCTTTCAACCTTTTGACAGAATGGCTAAATTTCATTTGTGTTCACCTGCGGAAGTATTGCATTGCTATGTCCCGTGACCTCAATGTCCACAAATGCGAACATATTCTTCTGTGACTTGTGGACATACCAATGCTGGATTGCATTACTTTAACCCAAAATTACATTTTGATTAAGTATTTGCTTTGAAAGTTTGACTTTGTTATCGCGCCCCTTTAAGAAGCTGATAACTTGTAATTACTCTAAATCAACCTGCGCAGCCGCTGAGTCAGATAAGACTTAAACTTTGGGCCTCCTGGCCCAGAGGTAATGACACTACCACTGCACCATACCAGCCCCAGAGGCAGTACCTTTAGCTAAGGAGAATTAACCCAGTTTACTTTCGTTCAGTGGGAGCTGGTTTATTTTCATAAATAAATTTGGTTAATTTAGTTTCATTGGTTATTTCAAAACAGTACACACGCCCCACACCTCCCCACTCCCATTGAATTGGGTCTTGTGGTATTGTCCCTATCTTGAGAGCAGGAGATCTACATTCAAATCCCACCTCTCCCAAGGAGAGTAACTACACTCCAAATAGATTGATTCTAAGAATTACAAATACGTTGTCCAAGTGGAGCAAAGGCCCATTGGAAACCTGATCATTTTACTTGTACAAACTGAATTGACTTGTCCTCACTGATAATTCAGTTCAAGTTTCTTCCTGATTTCCAAGGCTCCATTTCATACTGGCCACAACAGATTCTACGATGTTCACATTGGTGTGTCACAGGTTGATGTTATGTCTCAAGTGTTGTTTCATGTTCTGTTGCCATCGCCTCACTCGATGTGTGTGTTCAAGTCTCTCCTTTCCCTCTGCATTGCCAAAACTCCACTGCAGTGCCCCCTCACGGTGATGTAGCAACTAGGCATCCACTGGCTCTTGTATGAGCTGCTGGAGGCCTGGTCCCCAAAGATATTCTGTACCAGGCCTATCAATATGTAGAGATGCCCTGGTATCCAGCCCAGAGTCAAATTGTACCCACTGCCTCTGAAAAGTCAAAGGCTATTCAGCAGCTCCTGATCAGATATCGGGGATCCTGCCCTTGCTCTGTGATCAGTTTGTAAGGCCAAGAGAGAAATATAGATGCGAGAAGTCATGTCTCCAACTCCTGCCCACACTATGCAACAAAAAACCAGAAGGTGACACTTGACCCTTTAATAACAAATGGATAAGGACTTTACCAGCTGAGCCTTTAGGATAGGAGTCCCAAAATAATAATTAATAAATATCCTTTGTAGAGAACATCCCTAACCGTTCCTACAAACATTGGCCAAATGTCAGGAATCTTTAGTAAATATCAGCCATATCGTCAGAGAGAATGGAATTCTGTCTGCCCATTTCAGCCCCTCACCCCTCACCCCCCAATCCAGTGATCTATCTGACATCCATGCACCAAACCCATGCCATCTCTTACCCTCTGGCCTGTACCAAATCACCAGCTATGGTCTCGACCACACGCACTAGCCCGAAAGCCACTTTGTTGTCCAGCTGTGGCTAGGAGACTGAAAATTTGTTTTTAAATCTCAACCTGCTGTTAATTTGCCTGAACCTCCATCCTTCTGGATTTACAATCCATTGAACCTCTTCCTCCCACCCATTCACACTGTTCCCACCTGCCTGTTCTCATCAGTACCAATCTGTCGGCTAACATAAGGAAAGGCAGTGCTATTATTATTGCAAAATAGTCTCTAATCAGTGAACAACAACAGCTATAACATTCATTTTTATGAGCAGACAAATACACAAGCCTAACATCCTGCAAGACTTCTTATGGTCTAAAGAACTACATTTTCTGTATCCAGTCAAGTAAAAATAATTCCACTTTAAATAGCATGATATACTGTGGGGCATTCATTTACATTTATGCTAGATTCCTGGTAATTAATATGTAAGATATGTGCTCTGAGCATGTGTTGTGTCTATAATGGTTCACTTCAGAAGTGGATGACACTTACCCATTCAAATATTGAACTGATTGTGTATCGTTTAATAAACAGGTTTAAGATTGGAGAAGGATTTGATCAAGCAGAAGTAGAGAAAAATATTTCCACTTACGGAGCGAAGTCCAAATCTAGGGGGCTGTAAATATTGGATAGTCACTAGGGATTCAAAACAAATGCCTTCACTCAGAGAGTGGTCAGAATGAGGAACTTGCTGTGACTGTAATTAATATGAAGACCCTCAGATGCCGGTTGGGAAGGAAGAGAGATAAACACATGAGAGAAAAAGGAGTAGAAAAAAAATTGATAGAATTAGATAGAACAAATAGGTTCATACATCAAAGAAAGACCTCCATATACCAGCTAAACCGAAGGGCCTGTTTTCATGTTGTTAATTCTATGCAAATTGAAGTTAAATGTTACACCTGCCAGTAATTCCAAATTCCCCTCTGACTATTTGTTTAGAAACAGAATAGCAGAGACAGATGTCGCAAGGACCGCAAGTTTACTCAGAGCACCGAGAAACTGAAAGAACAGCAATTGATTCCACTCCTGTGAAGCACTTCGGGGCATTTTACTGCATTAAAGGTGCTATACAAATGCAAGTTGCTGCTGTTGTATCAATATTTTACAAGCTGTTCCCAAGGGCACGCTTATATTTTCCTCCTCCGACCACAACCCCAGCAAAAAAAATTGGCCATGCTCAGTCTCAAATAACGCATTCCTGCCCCGTTATAACAGTTGCATTAGCCACATCGGTTTTTGCAGCCTCTCCGAGAGATATTGTCAATTTACTGCTAATTAGTGTCAAATTACGAGCAATTTGTGCTGTGGACTTTCATCCGCTGGGGACTGAGCTATGAGTGCCCAAACTTCGGCCTGCTGCAGCTGTCAGAATGAAGAGACAGTCGAACCCATCATTGTGGTCTCAGTCTAAATGTAGATCAGGCAGGGCGAGGTTCTAACTGCATTGTACCAAGCAACCTCATGCAACTTTAACGTCTGAATATGATGAAGGCGATCTCCCGAAAGTCTGATGCATAATTCACACGTCCACATATATTATGCTGTGCAATTAATATTCTCAATCTTGTTTACAACAAAATATAAAAAATCGGTATGTGCGTACGTGGAATGGATGGCACAGTCAATTTGTTGCATATCATTTTTTACTTTGGTTTCCTCTATTGAGCCTTTCTCCAAATTGACCTCCCTGTACTTGAATCCAGGTACGTGCTATTGCTCTTTTTTTTGAGTCCCATGTACGTTCAAACCAGGACATTCAAGCAGAAAGTAATGTGTTGTTTTACAGCTTATGGGTGAACGTGTTCCCCTTTTTGAATTGGTTTGGATAGCGTTCAGCACTGCACTCTCAAGTCCAAGATCTGGCTGATGTAGGAGAACGCCATCGAGTACCAATGACTGCCAATTTTTTCAGCTGCTTTGTCGTGGCTCCCTCAAACACGCACAGCTTCAGCAAGATGCAACCCCTTGGGTGTGTTTTCATCTCCTTCAGTTACCAGCATCCCCCTCATTCTAATTGCTTCCTCTCCTGTAGCCATTGGCTTGTTGTTTGGATCTGGTTCCACGGCTGTCAATGGTTCCGCACTCATTGCTCACCAAGTGGAAAGTGATTTCAGCCATCCTTTTGATTAGGCCGTAACAACTTCACTTTGCATTTATGTAGCACCTTTAACATAGTAAAACATTCCAAGGCAATTCAGAGGAACAAGGAACAGCACAGCAGTGGAACAGGCCCTTTAGCACCACTTAAAAAGCCCACACCAACATGTGGCGCCTTTCTAAACTAAAAAAATCTTTCCTCTACACACATCTCTCTATTCCTATATCTGTCAATATGCCTCTTAAATTTTGCTATTGCGTCTACTTCTGCAACTTCCTCTGGCCAGTGCATTCCAGGCACTTACCACCTCTGTGTAAGGAAACTTGGCTCTCACACCTCCTTTACACATTCCCCCTTTTAACATTAAACCTAGTAATTGACATTTCTACCCTTGGAAAAAGCCTCTGAATATCTATTCTATCTGTGCCTCTCATAATATAGTAAGTTTTATCAGGTCGCTCCTTAGCATCCATTATCTAAGTGAAAACAAACTAAGTTTGTCCAATATAGTGGAACTGGAGGAACACAATAGGCCATGCAGCATCCGAAGAGCAGGAAAGTTGATGTTTCAGGCCGGGACCCTTCTTCAGGAACCGAAACGTCAGCTTTCCTACTTCTCTGATGCTGCTTGTTCATCCAGCTCTTACATCTTCTTATCTCTGACTCCAGCATCGGCAGTTCCTACTATGCCCAAGTTTGTCCAATCCCTCGTCTTAGCAAATACATTCCGAACCAGGCAACATGGATGAGAGTTTAAATAGTATAAGAGATAATGGGAACTGCAGATGCTGGAGAATTCAAGATAACAAAATGTGAAGCTGGATGAACACAGCAGGCCAAGCAGCATCTCAGGAGCACAAAAGCTGACGTTTCGGGCCCAGACCCTTCATCAGAGAGGGGGATGGGGTGAGGGTTCTGGAATAAATAGGGAGAGAGGGGGAGGCGGACCAAAGATGGAGAGAAAAGAAGATAGGTGGAGAGAGTATAGGTGGGGAGGTAGGGAGGGGATAGGTCAGTCCAGGGAAGACGGACAGGTCAAGGAGGTGGGATGAGGTTAGTAGGTAGATGGGGGTGCAGCTTGGGGTGGGAGGAAGGGATGGGTGAGAGGAAGAACAAGTTAGGGAGGCAGAGACAGGTTGGACTGGTTTTGGGATGCAGTGGGTGGAGGGGAAGAGCTGGGCTGGTTGTGTGGTGCAGTGGGGGGAGGGGACGAACTGGGCTGGTTTAGGGACGCACAGGCCCCAAACCCCACCTCTTCCTCCGGTACATTGATGACTGTATCGGCGCCGCCTCTTGCTCCCCAGAGGAGCTCGAACAGTTCATCCACTGAACCAACACCTTCCACCCCAACCTTCAGTTCACCTGGGCCATCTCCAGCACATCCCTCACCTTCCTGGACCTCTCAGTCTCCATCTCAGGCAACCAGCTTGTAACTGATGTCCATTTCAAGCCCACCGACTCCCACAGCTACCGAGAATACACCTCCTCCCACCCACCCTCCTGCAAAAATTCCATCCCCTATTCCCAATTCCTCCGCCTCCGCCGCATCTGCTCCCACGACGAGACATTCCACTCCCGCACATCCCAGATGTCCAAGTTCTTCAAGGACCGCAACTTTCCCCCCACAGTGATCGAGAACGCCCTTGACCGCGTCTCCCGTATTTCCCGCAACACATCCCTCACACTCCGCCCCCGCCACAACCGCCAAAAGAGGATCCCCCTCGTTCTCACACACCACCCCACCAACCTCCGGATACAACACATCATCCTCCGACACTTCCGCCATCTACAATCCGACCCCACCACCCAAGACATTTTTCCATCCCCACCCCTGTCTGCTTTCCGGAGAGACCACTCTCTCTGTGACTCCCTTGTTCTCTCCACACTGTCCTCCAACCCCACCACACCCGGCACCTTCCCCTGCAACTGCAGGAAATGCTACACTTGCCCCCACACCTCCTCCCTCACCCCTATCCCAGGCCCCAGGATGACTTTCCATATTAAGCAGAGGTTAGAACATAGAACATAGAACATAGAACAGTACAGCACAGAACAGGCCCTTCAGCCCACAATGTTGTGCCGACCATTGATCCTCATGGATGCACCCTCAAATTTCTGTGACCATATGCATGTCCAGCAGTCTCTTAAATGACCCCAATGACCTTGCTTCCACAACTGCTGCTGGCAACGCATTCCATGCTCTCACAACTCTCTGCGTAAAGAACCTGCCTCTGACATCCCCTCTATACTTTCCACCAACCAGCTTAAAACTATGACCCCTCGTGCTAGCCATTTCTGCCCTGGGAAATAGTCTCTGGCTATCGACTCTATCTATGCCTCTCATTATCTTGTATACCTCAATTAGGTCCCCTCTCCTCCTCCTTTTCTCCAATGAAAAGAGACCGAGCTCAGTCAACCTCTCTTCATAAGATAAGCCCTCCAGTCCAGGCAGCATCCTGGTAAACCTCCTCTGAACCCTCTCCAAAGCATCCACATCTTTCCTATAATAGGGCGCCCAGAACTGGACGCAGTATTCCAAGTGCGGTCTAACCAAAGTTTTATAGAGCTGCAACAAGATCTCACGACTCTTAAACTCAATCCCCCTGTTAATGAAAGCCAAAACACCATATGCTTTCTTAACAACCCTGTCCACTTGGGTGGCCATTTTAAGGGATCTATGTATCTGCACACCAAGATCCCTCTGTTCCTCCACGCTGCCAAGAATCCTATCCTTAATCCTGTACTCAGCTTTCAAATTCGACCTTCCAAAATGCATCACCTCGCATTTATCCAGGTTGAACTCCATCTGCCACCTCTCAGCCCATCTCTGCATCCTGTCAATGTCCCGCTGCAGCCTACAACAGCCCTCTACACTGTCAACGACACCTCCGACCTTTGTGTCGTCTGCAAACTTGCTGACCCATCCTTCAATTCCCTCGTCCAAGTCATTAATAAAAATTACAAACAGTAGAGGCCCAAGGACAGAGCCCTGTGGAACCCCACTCACCACTGACTTCCAGGCAGAATATTTTCCTTCTACTACCACTCGCTGTCTTCTGTTGGCCAGCCAATTCTGTATACAAGCAGCTAAGTTCCCCTGTATCCCATTCCTCCTGACCTTCTGAATGAGCCTTCCATGGGGAACCTTATCAAATGCCTTACTGAAGTCCATATACACCACATCCACAGCTCGACCCTCATCAACCTTCCTAGTCACATCCTCAAAAAACTCGATAAGGTTTGTAAGGCATGACCTACCCCTCACAAAGCCGTGTTGACTGTATTTGATCAAGCCATGCTCTTCCAGATGGTCATAAATCTTATCCCTCAGAATCCTTTCTAACACCTTGCAGACAACAGACGTGAGACTTACCGGTCTATAATTGCCGGGGATTTCCCTATTTCCTTTCTTGAAGAGAGGAATTACATTTGCCTCTCTCCAGTCCTCAGGTACGACTCCAGTGGAGAGCGAGGATGCAAAGATCTTCGCAAGTGGCGAAGCAATTGCATTTCTCGCTTCCCAAAGCAGCCGAGGACAAATCTGATCCGGGCCTGGCGACTTGTCAATCTTAATGTTTGACAAAATTTTCAGTACATCAGCTTCCTCTATCTCTATCCATTCCAGCATGCACACCTGCTCTTCAAAGGTTTCATTCACTACACAGGTCGTTTCTTTCGTAAAGACAGAAGCAAAAAACTCATTTAGGGCTTCCCCTACCTCCTCAGGCTCCACACACAAGTTCCCTATGCTATCCCTGATCGGCCCTACTCTTTCTTTGACCATTCTCTTATTCCTCACGTAAGTGTAAAATGCCTTTGTGTTTTCCCGGATTCCTTCTGCCAAGCCTTTCTCGTGCCCCCTCCTGGCTCTCCTCAGACCATTTTTGAGCTCCTTCCTTGCCTGCATGTAATCCTCTCTAGCTGAACTTGACCCTAGCTTCCTCCACCTTATGTAAGCTACCTTCTTCCTTTTCACTAGAAGCTCCACCGCTCTCGTCATCCAAGGTTCCTTTATCTTACCCCGTCTTGCCTGTCTCAGAGGGACATATTTACTCATCACTCCCAACAACTGTTCCTTAAACCATCTCCACATGTCTATAGTTCCCTTACCATGGAACAACTGCTCCCAGTCCATGCTTCCTAACTCGTGTCTAATCGCATCATAGTTTCCTCTTCCCCAATTAAATATCCTCCCATTCTGCCTAATCCTCTCCTTCTCCATAGCTATGTAGAATGAGAGAGTGTTATGGTCACTATCACCAAAATGCTCTCCCACCACAAGATCTGATACCTGCCCCGGCTCGTTTCCGAGCACCAAGTCTAGAATGGCCTCTCCCCTCGTCGGCCTGTCAACGTACTGCGTTAGGAAACCCTCCTGAACACACCTTACAAAAACAGCTCCATTCAAATCTTCTGCTCGAAGGAGGTTCCAATCAATATTAGGAAAGTTAAAGTCACCCATTACAACAACCCTACTGCGTCCACACTTTTCCAAAATCTGTCGACCTATGCTTTCTACAATCTCCCTGCTGCTATTGGGGGGCCTGTAGTAAACCCCTAACGAGGTGACTACTCCCTTGCTGTTCCTAATTTCCACCCATACTGACTCGGTAGGCAGATCTTCCTCGACAATGGAAGCTTCTGTAGCTGTGATACCCTCTCTGATTAGTAGTGCTACACCCCCTCCTCTTTTTCCCCCCTCCCTATTCTTTTTAAATGTTCTAAACCCTGGAATATCCAGCAACCATTCCAGCCCATGAGAAACCCATGTCTCTGTTATGGCCACAACATCATAGCACCAGGTACTGATCCATGCTCTAAGTTCATCACTTTTATTCCTGATACTCCTTGCATTAAAGCAAACACACTTTAACCGATCCCTTGGTTCCTTCCCAGGAAAATCCTTCCCACTAGCTGGTCTACCTCTTGCTACTGCCTCACCTGCATCAACGCTCACCTCTGGTATACAGCTCAGGTTCCCACCCCCCTGCCATACTAGTTTAAACCCTCTCGAACTACTCGAGCAAACCTTCCACCCAGGACATTGGTCCCCTTCCAGTTCAGATGCAACCCGTCCTTCTTGTACAGGTCCCACCTTCCCCAGAAGGCATCCCAATTATCAACATATCTGAAACCCTCCCTCCTACACCAGCTGCGTAGCCACGTGTTCAGCTGCGCCCGCTCCCTGTTCCTCACCTCGCTATCTCGTGGCACCGGTAGTAAACCAGAGAACACTACTCTGTTCGTCCTGCTCTGCAGCTTCCATCCTAACTCCCTGAAATCACTTTTTATATCCTCAAACCTATTTCTGGCTATATCATTTGTGCCAACATGTAACACGATTTCTGGCTGTTCACCCTCCCCTTTCAGAACTTTATACACCCGATCGGAGACGTCCCGGACCCTGGCACCAGGGAGGCAACATACCTTCCGGGAATCCCGATCTTGCCCACAAAATCTCCTGTCGATTCCCCTAACTATCGAGTCCCCTACCACGAGTACTTTTCTATTCTGCCCCCTTCCCTTCTTTGCCACAGTGTCAGGCTCAGTGCCAGAGAACTGACTACTATGGCTTTCCTCTGGTAGGTCAACCCCCCCAGCAGTATCCAAAACGGTATACTTATTGCTGAGGGGAATGCCCACAGGGGATCTCTGCACTGTCTGTCTGTCCCCTTTCCTCCCCCTAACTGTAACCCATCTATCCTCGTCCTGAGCCTTAGGAGTGACCAACTCCCGATAACTCCTCTCAATTACCCCCTCTGCCTCCCGAATGATCCGTAGTTCATCCAGCTCCAGCTCCATTTCCCTAACACGGTTTTCAAGGAGCTGTAGCTGGGTGCACTTCCCGCAGATGTAGCCAGCGGAGACGTGTGCCACATCTCCCAACTGCCACATTTTGCAGGAGGAGCAAGCAACTGCCCTAGCATCCATACCCCACTTATCTGAACACCCACTCAATACTAAAGCAGAAAGCTCACTTCAAGTAATAATAACAAATTAATAACAAACTTATGTTCAATAGAGAAAGTTTAGAATGAACCTTACCTTATTAACTAGGTTAGAGGAGGAGGGCGGGTGGGAGACTCTACAGTTGTAGAGTCTCGGGTTAAGCCGCCTTGCTGATATATATGGTCACTGCTTTCCTTCCCGGCTGCCCCTCTGGTCCTCGTCACTTCCTCTGATGCTCCCGCTCCTTCTCTGAAAGAGGAAAAAAAAACACCGCACATCTGCCAATGTGGTATACTGCATCCACTGTACCCGGTGTGGCTACCTCTACATTGGGGAAACCAAGTGAAGGCTTGGGGACCGCTTTGCAGAACACCTCCGCTCAGTTCGCAACAAACAACTGCACCTCCCAGTCGCAAACCATTTCCACTCCCCCTCCCATTCTTTAGATGACATGTCCATCATGGGCCTCCTGCAGTGCCACAATGATGCCACCCAAAGGTTGCAGGAACAGCAACTCATATTCCGCCTGGGAACCCTGCATCCTAATGGTATCAATGTGGACTTCACCAGTTTCAAAATCTCCCCTTCCCCCACCGCATCCCTAAACCAGCCCAGTTCGTCCCCTCCCCCCACTGCACCACACAACCAGCCCAGCTCTTCCCCTCCACCCACTGCATCCCAAAACCAGTCCAACCTGTCTCTGCCTCCCTAACCTGTTCTTCCTCTCACCCATTCCTTCCTCCCACCCCAAGCCGCACCCCCATCTACCTACTAACCTCATCCCACCTCCTTGACCTGTCCGTCTTCCCTGGACTGACCTATCCCCTCCCTACCTCCCCACCTATACTCTCTCCACCTATCTTCTTTTCTCTCCATCTTCGGTCCGCCTCTCCCCTCTCTCCCTATTTATTCCAGAACCCTCACCCCATCCCCCTCTCTGATGAAGGGTCTGGGCCCGAAACGTCAGCTTTTGTGCTCCTGAGATGCTGCTTGGCCTGCTGTGTTAATCCAGCTTCACATTTTGTTATCATGGATGTGAGTTTGCTCGCTGAGCTGGAAGGTTAGTTTTCAGACGTTTTGTCACCATTCTAGGTAACATCATCAGTAAGCCTCCGACGAAGCTTCATCGGAGGCTCACTGATGATGTTACCTAGAATGGTGATGAAACGTCTGAAAACTAACCTTCCAGCTCAGCGAGCAAACTCACATCCAGAAACTCAACCTGAGCTACAAATCTTCTCAAAACTCGCTACGAGGCAACATCTTGGTGAACATTTTCTGTACCCTTTCCAAAGCCTTCACATCTTTCTGGTAGAATGGTGACCAGATCTGGGCACAATATTCTAAAGGTGGCCTAAACATACATCTGCAACATGCCTTGTCAATCTGTAAACTCTGTGTCCTGACCAATGAAGACAAGCAAGCCATATGTCTTCTTGGTCACCTTATCCACTTGGGTTGCCACTGGCAGGGAACTGTGGACCTGTGCGTTTAATCCCTCTGTATGTTAATGTTCTGAGGGTTCTGATGTTTACTGTATACTTCCGTCCTGCATTAGACCTTCCAAAATGCATCAATAAATAAAATTTGACACTGAGAAGTGTGTATAAGGAGTTATTAGGATTCATAACCAAAAGCGTGGTCAAAAAGGTAGGAGTTAAAAGAGGAAAGAAGGGCAGTGATAATGGGAACTGCAGATGCTGGAGATTCCAAGATAATAAAATGTGAGGCTGGATGAACACAGCAGGCCAAGCAGCATCTCAGGAGCACAAAAGCTGACATTTCGGGCCTAGACCCTTCATCAGAGAGGGGGATGGGGGGAGGGAACTGGAATAAATAGGGAGAGAGGGGGAGGCGGACCGAAGATGGAGAGTAAAGAAGATAGGTGGAGAAGGTGTGGGTGGGGAGGTAGGGAGGGGAGAAGGGCAGTATTGGTTTATGGAGGAAATCTGAGAGTATACATCCATAGCAAGCTGAAGGCCAATGGCCACAGGGATGTTGGATAAACATCCAAACAAGGAATAGGAGAGAACCATTCAGTCACAGTTGATCTGAATGTCACTTCAAATCCATGCTCCCATCTCCCTCCAATAACCTTTCACCCCTCGCTCATCAAGAATCCACAAGATGCTGCCCTAAAATATGCAAAGACTGCTCCAACTGTCTCTCAAGGAAGAGGGTTCCAAACACAGAAAAATGTTTGAGTCATCCCTGACTTACATGCATGACCCCTCATTTTTAGACAGTGACCATTCTCGCTCTAGATTATCCCATAAGAGGAACAATCTTGTCTACATCTAAACAGGATTTTATGTTTCAGTGGGACTTGGCACAGGCTCAGGTACCAGCGGAAGAGTTTTGTAAGTGCTCAAGCTCATGGACTTTACAAGACAGGAGGCTGCCCAGGAGAAAATTGGAATATCTGCAAATTCTGGCCCTATTCACACACAGGGGCAAACTACAAATGTTTCTGGATAGTAATCTGGATAGCCCAAACCACGCTTGACATTTCTCCTCATGCAGGAGCTCTGAGGTGGTCAGGATTGGCTCTGCCATCCCACAACCCCAGCGTCCACCATAGGTTTAATGTGAACAGTATATATTTTTGCAAGAGGCCATGTGCAGGAGTTGGTAGTGACCCGGCCTCTGATGCAAGAGCTCTGGGTTCAAGTCTCGTTTTGAAGGTGAATCCATGATGTGGCCAAACTGGTTGATCATCAGCCTCCAAATCCTTTCAAACCATGCCAATGGCATGTGGTAAGAGTGGGAGAGATTTCCGGCTAGCCATTTCATAGCAAGAATTCAGGATCCTCTCACATCACAATTCATCATAGCCAGCCTGCTACACGTGAGTGTGTTGATGCAGATGCTGCCAGAGCATTGGGTGGAGAGTTGTCTGGATGGTCAGCGTGGTGCAGATTGATGCCAACAGCATGAGATTCAATCTTCCCGTTCCAAAAAGGTGGGTGGGGTCAGTTCAGGACCTGCCTCCTTGCACTACCTCAGAGAATGTCATGATACTGTGGAGAGAACTTTCTGACAGTCAGAGACCTGAAGAAGGATGCTTGTGCTCCCTCTGGGTGCTGTTAAATGGGGGCTAGGAGTTGGTTAGCTCAGTTGGCTAGTCTGTGACACAGAGTGACAACAGCAATGTGGGTTTAGTTCCCACATCAGCTGAGATTACAATGAAGGACTTTCCTTCTCAATCACTCCCCTCACCTGAGGTGTGGAGATCCTCAGGTTAAACCATCACCAGTCATCTCTCTGTAACAAGAGCAAGCCTATGATCTGGTAAAACTGTGGTGACTTTTATTGAATGGGATCCATTAATTCAGATTAGAAATCATACATTTGGTCTTTGAACTTATATGCCCCTGTGCCACACCGAGCCTCCATCCATTACCTGACCAGGCTCTTCAGGCATGCTCCAAATGTTTGCGGACCAGTTACCATGGTAACCTCTAATTTACATATCTTGACCAAAACATGCCAATCATGGATCGACTACTACTAATCACTCCAATGCTTTCCTAAGTGAAGTTTCTTGCCAAAAATGGCAGGTATCCATTTTTGTAGATCTGGTCCCGTAATAAAACACTGTCCTTCATTCTGATATGCTTGCATTTAACAATGATACTTATTAATACAATGGGCATTTAGGGATGGGCAACAAATGCCAGTGTTGACCATAGCACCCACATCCCATGAAAGAGCAAAAATGAAACAGTTATAAACAGAAAATGAAACATTCAGTCTAATAGGCTCTTTCTATAACTAATCAAGGGAACTCCTTGCAGAAACTGAAAAAAAACATTGAACTTATATTTTAAAAGCCCCCATACATTTACTCCTGCATGTCATGAGCGAGAAGAGTCCAGGGGATTGATTTTTAATTCCTGGAGACACCAAGACAAGCCACAATTACATTTCTTCCCAGATAACAAAGGGTGGAGCTGGATGAACACAGCAGGCCAAGAAGCATCTTAGGAGCACAAAAGCTGACGTTTCAGTCCTAGATCCTTCATCAGAGAGGGGGATGGGGAGATGGTTCTGAAATAAATAGGGAGAGAGGGGGAGGCGGACCAATGATGGATAGAGTAGAAGATAGGTAGAGAGGAGAGCGTAGGTGGAGAGGTGGGGAGGGGATAGGTCAGTCTGGGGAGGATGGACAGGTCAAGGAGGTGGGATGAGGTTAGTAGGTAGGAAATGGAGGTGCGGCTTGAGGTGGGAGGAGGGGATAGGTGAGAGGAAGAACAGGTTAGGGAGGCGGGGACGAGCTGGGCTGGTTTTGGGATGCAGTGGGGGGAGGGGATGAGCTTGGCTGGTTTTGGGATGCGGTGGGGGAAGGGGAGATTTTGAAGCTTGTGAAGTCCACATTGACACCATTGGGCTGCAGGGTTCCCAAGCGGAATATGACTTGCTGTTCCTGCAACCTTCGGGTGGCATCACAGTGGCACTGCAGGAGGCCCAGGATGGACATGTTGTCTGAGGAATGGGAGGGGGAGTTAAAATGGTTTGCGACTGGGAGGTGCAGTTGTTTGTTGCGAACCGAGTGGGGTGTTCTGCAAAGCGGTCCCCTACATTTCTTCCCAGATGGGTCAAAATTGTACATAGATAAAAATATCCTTTTTGCATTTCCTCATCCATTACTCCATGACCATGGTTTCCAGGTACCACATTCAACTAATGAGCTTATTGCTCAAATCAGGTGATCTGGTTCAGTGGTGTTGGGAGGTGTCAATGTATCTCAGTGCTTCCAAAAGATATGTCTCTTTTATGCTAAAGAGCTAAACAGTGGAAATATTGAGCTTCTGCTAGAATAGGCGAGCAGGCTTGTAGGGCTGAATGGTCGACTCCTGCTCCCATATTCCAATGTACTTGCAAGGAAAATCAGAGGATTTTGGATCAGAGAAATTTTAAGGTGTGAAAGAAAGTCATTTGGTCCACCAGAAACCCAGTTAACACAAGTCATCACTATTTCTCTAATACTTCCTCAAGGGACTTAACTACAACCTTTCCTCTGCACTGTAAACGTAGGGGAATTCCCCAAAGTCTAAGTTCTCATTGATTGAGCCTGCCAAGAATTCAGGCATTGATGCATGCCCAGTTGGATGGAGAAGCCTCCAAGTGGGTGCTTTGTGGTTTCACTTGTTGGGTCCAAGTCAAGCAAGGTTGTTGACCCAGTTCAAATGCATGAAATTTCCTTCCAAACCCAACCACCTTCCTTCAGGAACTAAAAGGCTATTTAGGGGAGGAGAGGGTTCAATGTCTTCATGTTGAAATCTTCAATGCAGGCAACTCAGGGGAGGCATGTCTCAGATTTGGGTTGAAGATGGTACCTTTGCCCACCTGTCAGGCTAAAGAGAGGCCATGCTTCTCACTCTGTGTAATCTTGCAGAACCAATTCTAGATGACACCATTGGGAGTGATCCCACCACTAAAGATTCAAAGGATAACAAGGTGTGGAGCTGGATGAACACACCAGACCAAGCGGCAGCAAAGGAGCAGGAAAGCTGATGTTTTGGGTCTGGACCCTTCTTCATAAATGGGGGAGGGGAAGGGGGTTCTGAAATTAATAGCGAGAGAAGGGGAGGAGGATAGAAGATGGGTAAAGGAGCAGACAAGTGGTGAGGTGTCAGACCGGTCAAAGAGGCAGGGATGGAGCCAGTAAAGGTCAGTGTAGGTGGGGAGGTAGGGAGGAGATAGGTCAGCCCAGGGAGGACAGACAGGCCAAGGAGTCGGGATGAGGCTGGTAGGTAGGGAGAGGGGGTGGGGCTTGAGGTGGAAGGAGTGGACGGTTAGGGAGGCGGGGATGAGCCGGGCTGGTTTTGTGGTCAGAGGAGGGAGATTTTGAAGGTTATGAAGTCCACATTGAGACCATTGGGCTGCAGGGTTCCCAAGAGAAATATGAGGTGCTGTTCCTGCAACCTTCGGGTTGTATCATTGTGGCACTGGAAGAGGCCCAGGATGGACATGTCATCCAAGGATTGGGAGGGGGCGTTAAAGTGGTTTGCAACTGGGAGGTACAGTTATTTGTCACGAATTGAGCGTAGATGTTGCACAAAGAGGTCTCAAAACCTCTGCTTGGATTCCCCGATGTAGAGGAGGCCACGTTGGGAACAGCGGATACAGTATACCACATTAGCAGATGTGCAGGTAAACATCTGCTTGATGTGGAATGTCTTCTTGGGGCCTGGGATGGGGTTGAGGGGGGAGTGTAGGGGCAGGTGTAGCACTTCCTGAGGTTGCAGGGAAAAGTGCCGGGGCTGGTGGGGATGGTGGAGAGTGTGGAGCGGACAAGGGAGTCACGGTGAGAATGGTTCGTTCGGAATGTGGACGGATTGGGGAGGGAAAAATGTCTTTGGCAGTGGGGTCAGATTGCAGATGGTGGAAGTACCAGAGGATGATGCGTTGGATCCGGAGGTTGGTGGGGTGGTACGTGAGGATGAGGGGGATTCTCTTTTGGTTGTTGCTGCGGGGAGCGGGTGTAGGGGATGAGTTGTGGGAAATGCAAGAGACACAGTCAAGGACTTTTTCGACCGCTGTGGAGGGGACGTTGCGGTTCTTGAACAACGAGATCATCTGGGATGCCCGGGAGTGGAATAGAACATGGAACATAGAACATTACAGCACAGTACAGGCCCTTCGGCCCTCGATGTTGTGCCGACCTGTCATACCGATCTCAAGCCCATCTAACCTACACTATTCCATGTACGTCCATATGCTTGTCCAATGACGACTTAAATGTACCTAAAGTTGGCAAATCTACTACAGTTGCAGGCAAAGCGTTCCATTCCCTTACTACTCTCTGAGTAAAGAAACTACCTCTGACATCTGTCCTATATCTTTCACCCCTCAATTTAAAGCTATGCCCCCTTGTGCTTGCCGTCACAATCCGAGGAAAAAGGATCTCCCTATCCACCCTATCTAACCCTCTGATTATTTTATATGTTTCAATTAAGTCACCTCTCAACCTTCTTCTCTCTAATGAAAACAGCCTCAAGTCCCTCAGCCTTTCCTCGTAAGACCTTCCCTCCATACCAGGCAACATCGTAGTAAATCTCCTCTGCACCCTTTCAAAAGCTTCCACATCCTTCTTATAATGCGGTGACCAGAACTGTACACAATACTCCAAGTGCGGCCGCACCAGAGTTTTGTACAGCTTCACCATAACCTCTTGGTTCCAGAACTCGATCCCTCTACTAATAAAAGCTAAAACACTGTATGCCTTCTTAACAGCCTTGTCAACCAGGGTGGCAACTTTCAAGGATCTGTGTACATGGACGCTGAGATCTCTCTGCTCATCTACACTACCAAGAATCTTACAATTAGCCCAGCACTTTGCCTTCCGGTTACTCCTACCAAAGTGCATCACCTCACACTTGTCTGCATTAAAGTCCATTTTCCACCTCTCAGCCCAGCTCTGCAGCTTATTTATGTCTCTCTGCAACCTACAGCATCCTTCGTCACTATCCACAACTCCACCGACCTTAGTGTCGTCTGCAAATTTACTAACCCATCCTTCTACGCCCTCATCCATGTCATTTATAAAAATGACAAACAGCAGTGGACCCAACACCGACCCTTGCGGTACACCACTAGTAACTGGACTCCATGATGAACATTTCCCATCAACTACCACCCTCTGTCTTCTTTCAGCAAGCCAATTTCCGATCCAAACTGCTATATCTCCCACAATCCCATTCCTCCGCATTTTGTACAATAGCCTACTGTGGGGAACCTTATCGAACACCTTGCTGAAATCCATATACACCACATCAACCGGTTTACTCTCATCTACCTGTTTGGTCACCTTCTCAAAGAACTCAATAAGGTTTGTGAGGCACGACCTTCCCTTCACAAAACCGTGCTGACTATCCCTAATCAATTTCTTCTTTTCTAGATGATTATAAATCCTATCCCTTATAACCTTTACCAACAACTGAGGTAAGGCTCACTGGTCTATAATTACCAGGGTTGTCTCTACTCCCCTTCTTGAACAGGGGAACGCCATTTGCTATCCTCCAGTCATCTGGCACTATTCCTGTAGACAATGACGAGTTAAAGATCAATGCCAAAGGCTCGGCAATCTCCTCCCTGCCTTCCCAGAGGATCCTAGGATAAATCCCATCCGGCCCACAGGACCTATCAATTTTCACCCTCTGTAGGATTTCTAATACCTCTTCCTTGTGAACCTCAATCCCACCTAGTCTAATAGCCTGTATCTCAGTATTCTCCTCGACAACATTGTCATTTTCTAGTATGAATACTGTTGAAAAATATTCATTTAGCGCTTCCCCTATCTCATCTGACTCCACACACAACTTACCACTACTGTCCTTGATTGGGCCTAATCTTACTTTCATCATTCTTTTATTCCTTAAATACCTATAGAAAGCCTTAGGGTTTACCCTGATCCTATCCACCAACAACTTCTCATGTCTCCTCCTGGCTCTTCTGACCTCTCTCTTTAGGTCTTTCCTGGCTACCTCATAGCCCTCAAGCGCCCTAACTGAGCCTTCACATCTCATCCTAACATAAGCCTTCTTCTTCCTCTTGACCAGAGAGCTTTCCACCTCCTTCGTAAACCATGGCTCCCACGCTCTATGGCTTCCTCCCTGCCTGACAGGTACATACTTATCTAGGACACACAGGAGCTTTTCCTTGAATAAGCTCCACATTTCTAATGTGCCCATCCCCTGCAGTTTCCTTCCCCATCCTATGCTCCCTAAATCTTGCCTAATCTCATTGTAATTGCCTTTCCCCCAGCTATAACTCTTGCCCAATGGTATACACCTATCCCTTTCCATCACTAAAGTAAACATAACAGAATTGTGATCACTATCACCAAAGTGCTCACCTACTTCCAAATCTAACACCTGGCCAGGCTCATTACCCAGTACCAAATCTAATGTGGCTTCGCCCCTTGTTGGCCTATCTACATACTGTGTCAGGAAGCCCTCCTGCACACACTGGACAAACACTGACCCATCGCTCGTACTCGAACTATTGTGTTCCCACTCAATATTTGGAAAGTTGAAGTCCCCCATGACAACTACCCTGTCTCTCTCACTCCTATCGAGAAGCATCTTTGCTATCCTTTCCTCTACATCTCTGGAACTATTTGGAGGCCTATAGAAAACTCCCAACAGGGTGACCTCTCCTTTCCTGTTTCTAACCTCAGCCCATACTACCTCAGTTGACGAGTCCCCAAACATCCTTTCTGCAACTGTAATACTGTCCTTGTCCAACAATGCCACACCTCCCCCCCTTTTACCATCTTCTCTGTTCTTACTGGAACATCTAAATCCCGGAACCTGCCACAACCATTCCTGTCCCTGCTCTATCCATGTCTCCGAAATGGCCACAACATCGAAGTCCCAGGTACTAACCCATGCTGCAAGTTCACCCACCTTATTCCGGACGCTCCTGGCGTTGAAGTAGACATACTTCAATCCAACTTCTTGCTTGCCGGTGCCATCTTCCGTCCCTGAAACTTTATTTCGGACCTCCCTATTCTCAACCTTTTCTATACTCGAACTACAATTTTGATTCCCGTCTCCCTGCTGAATTAGTTTAAACCCACCCAAATAGCCTTAGCAAATTACCCCAGGATATTGGTACCCCTCTGGTTCAGGTGCAGACCATCCTGCTTGTAGAGGTCCCACCTACCCCAGAAAGAGCCCCAATTATCCAAGAATCCAAAACCCTCCCTCCTGCACCATCCCTGTAGACACGTGTTCAACTCCTCTCGCTCCCTATTCCTCACCTCACTAGCACGTGGCATGGGCGACAAACCAGAGACAACAACTCTGTTCGTCCTAGCTCTCAGCTTCCATCCTAGCTCCCTGAATTTCTGCCTTAAATCCCCATCTCTCTTCTTACCTATGTCGTTGGTGCCAATGTGGACCACGACTTGGGGCTGCTCCCCCTCCCCCTTAAGGATCCCAAAAACACAATTGGAGACATCACCCACCCTGGCACCTGGGAGGCAACACACCAACCGTGAGTCTCTCTCGTCCCCACAGAACCTCCTATCTGTCCCCCTAACTATGGAGTCCCCAATGACTACTGCTCTGCTCCTCTTCCCCCTTCCCTTCTGAGCAGCAGGGGCAGAGTCTGTGCCAGAGACCTGTGCCCCACTGCTTTCCCCTGGTAAGTCACCCCCCGCAACAGTATCCAAAACGGTGTTGTTATTGTTGAGGGGAATGGCCACAGGGGATCCCTGCACTGCCTGCCAGTTCCCTTTCCGTCCCCTGACCGTACCCCATCTGCCTTTTTCTTGTACCTGTACCCTGTAACTCCTCTCAATAACCCCCTCTGCCTCCTGAATGATCTGAAGTTCATCCAGCTCCAGCTCTACTTCCCTAACGCGGTTTTCAAGGAGCTGGAGTTGGGTGCACTTCCTGCAGATGTACCCAGCAGGGACACTAGTGGTGACCCTTACCTCCCACATTCTGCAGGAGGAACACTCAACTGCCCTGACCACCGTTCCCATTATTCTACATTCCTCACCTCAGGAGCAAATGCGGCAGTGGTGAGGGAATTGGGAATAGGAGATCACATTTTCGCAGGAAGGTGAGTGAGAGGAGGTGTATTCTAGCTGGCTGTGAGAGTCGGTAGGCTTGAAATAGATATTGGTTTCCAGGTGGTTGCCAGAGATGGAAACAGAGAGGTCCAGGAAAGTATCAGAGATGGTCCAGGTGAACTTCAGGTTGGAGTGGAAGGTGTTAGTGACGTGGATGAACTGTTCAAGCTCCTCATGGAAGCACGAGGCGGCGCCAATACAGTCATCGATGTAATGGAGGAAGAGGTGGGGTTTAGGGCCAGTGTAGCTCTGGAAGAGGGGTTTTTCCATGTCATCTACAAAGAGGCAGGCATAGCTTGGGCCCATGCGTGTACCCATGGCCAACCCTTTTGTCTGTAGGAATTGGGAGGAGTAGAAGGAGAAATTGTTAAGGGTGAGGCTGAGTTCAGCTAAGCGGATGAGGGTGTCAGTGGAGGGGGACTGGTCGGGCCTGTGGGACAGGAGGAAATGGAGGGCCTGTAGGCCACCTGCATGGGGAATGCAGGTGTATAGGGCCTGGACGTCCATGGTGAAAATGTGGTGTTGGGGACCAGGGAATCGGAAGTTTTGGAGGCGGTGGAGGGCACCGTGCCATGGATGTAGGTGCGGAGTTCCTGGACCAATGGGGAGAAAATGGAATCAAGAGAAGTGGAGATGAGTTTTGTGGGGCAGGAGCAGGTGGAGGCAATGGGTTGACTAGGGCAGGCGGATTAGTGGATTTTGGGAGGGAGATAGAAGCGGGCGGTGCAGGGTTGGCGAATGATGAGGTTGGAGGCTGTCAGTGGGAGGTCACCTGAAGCAATGAGGTTGTGGATGGTTCGGGAGATGATGTTTTGGTGGTCGGGGATGGGGTCATGATCAAGAGGGTAGTAGGAGGAGGTGTGGCCTGCTGTGTTCATCCAGCTCTACACCTTGTTATCTCAGATTCTCCAGCATCGGCAGTTCCCACTATCAAAGATTCAAAGGATAAGATTCTGGACTCCATTTTCTCCCCTTTGGTCCAGGAACTACCTACCTACGTCTGTGACACCACCTATGCCCTTCACCTCCTCCAGAACTTCCAATTCCCTGGCCCCCAACACCTCATTTTCACCATGGACGTCCAGTCCCTGTACACCTGCATTCCGCATGCAGATGGACTCAAGGCCCTCCGCTTCTTCCTGTCCCGCAGCCCTGACCAGTCCCCCTCCACCGACACCCTCATCCGCCTAGCTGAACTCGTCCTCACCCTCAACAACTTCTCTTTCGATTCCTCCCACTTCCTACAGACAAAGGGGGTGGCCATGGGCACCCGCATGGGCCCCAGCTATGCCTGTCTCTTTGTAGGTTACGTGGAACAGTCCCTCTTCCGCACCTACACAGGCCCCAAACCCCACCTCTTCCTCCGTTACATTGATGACTGTATCGGCGCCACCTCTTGCTCCCCAGAGGAGCTCAAACAGTTCATCCACTTCACAGACACCTTCCACCCCAACCTTCAGTTCATCTGGGCCATCTCCAGCACATCCCTCACCTTCCTGGAACCCTCAGTCTCCATCTCAGGCAACCAGCTTGTAACTGATGTCCATTTCAAGCCCACCGACTCCCACAGCTACCTAGAATACACCTCCTCCCACCCACCCTCCTGCAAAAATTCCATCCCCTATTCCCAATTCCTCCGCCTCCGCCGCATCCGCTCCCACAATGAGGTATTCCACTCCCGCACATCCCAGATGCCCAAGTTCTTCAATGACTGCAACTTTCCCCCCACAGTGATCGAGAACGCCCTTGACCGCGTCTCCCGCATTTCCCGCAACACATCCCTCACACCCCACCCCCGCCACAATCGCCAAAAGAGGATCCCCCTCGTTCTCACACACCACCCCACCAACCTCCGGATACAACACATCATCCTCCGACACTTCCGCCATCTACAATCCGACCCCACCACCCAAGACATTTTTCCATCCCCACCCTTGTCTGCTTTCCGGAGAGACCACTCTCTCCGTGACTCCCTTGTTCGCTCCACACTGCCCTCCAACCCCACCACACCCGGCACCTTCCCCTGCAACCGCAGGAAATGCTACACTTGTCCCCACACCTCCTCCCTCACCCCTATCCCAGGCCCCAGGATGACTTTCCATATTAAGCAGAGGTTCACCTGCACATCTGCCAATGTGGTATACTGTATCCATTGTACCCGGTGTGGCTTCCTCTACATTGGGGAAACCAAGTGGAGGCTTGGGGACTGCTTTGCAGAACACCTCCGCTCAGTTCGCAATAAACAACTGCACCTCCCAGTCGCGAACAATTTCCACTCCCCATCCCATTCTTTAGATGACATGTCCATCATGGGCCTCCTGCAGTGCCACAATGATGCCACCCAAAGGTTGCAGGAACAGCAACTCATATTCCGCTTGGGAACCCTGCAGCCCAATGGTATCAATGTGGACTTCACCAGCTTCAAAATCTCCCCTTCCCCGACCGCATCCCAAAACCAGCCCAGCTCGTCCCCTCCCCCCACTGCATCCCAAAACCAGTCCAGCCTGTCTCTGCCTCCCTAACCTGTTCTTCCTCTCACCCATCCCTTCCTCCCACCCCAAGCCGCACCTCCATTTCCTACCTACCACCTCATCCCGCCTCCTTGACTTGTCCGTCTTCCCCGGACTGACCTATCCCCTCCCTACCTCCCCACCTATACTGTCCTCCCCACCTATCTTCTTTTCTCTCCATCTTCGGTCTGCCTCCCCCTCTCTCCCTATTTATTCCAGAACCCTCACCCCATCCCCCTGTCTGATGAGGGGTCTAGGCCCGAAACGTCAGCTTTTGCACTCCTGAGACGCTGCTTGGCCTGCTGTGTTCATCCAGCTCCACACTTTATTATCAAAGATTCAAAGGAATTTGGTGCAGTGTCGTATCAGGTTACTGCTCCAGCAAAAGGAAGTATCATTGCCCAGAGGAGAAGAGGTTTCAACATCTGGATACGTTTTGGACAGAGATGAGATGGCAAGAAATACCTCCTACCTGCTCTCTCAAGGTGGGCGTAAAATAATCCCCACGTATTAAGCAAAGAAAAGTAATGATTAAACCTGATGAAGTCCTCTCCCTTGTCTCCAAATTCACCTTCGATTTCATTTTATCTCTGTAACCATCTCTATCCATATGGCTCTTTCACATTCTTCGGTTGTGGTCTCTTGAATATCCCTGATTTTACGTAGTCTGCTGTTGGTGCCTTGCGCTGTTGAGGCTGAATGCTCTGAAATTCTCATCCTAAACATTTTCACTATGTACCTCTTTCTCCTCCTTTTCCATATTCTTTAAAGTCAAGTAGTGGATCCTAATGTGATTCAATGTCAATTTTGTTTATCGGCACTGTTGCAAACTACGTTGGAACATTTTGCCTCGTTGTATGGTTTGATAGCTGCAAGATGTTGTTGAGGACATTGCCAATACCAATCGTTCAACCGACATCATCAACTGGGTTATCTGGTGATTTGTTTGTGGAATCTTCCTGTGCCACATTTTTGTCATTGTAACAGCAGCTACGTGGCAAACATATTTCTTAGGTTGTGAAATACTTTGGGATATCTTGAGGTCATGAAGGGTCCT
This sequence comes from Stegostoma tigrinum, assembly GCF_030684315.1. Taxonomy (NCBI): domain Eukaryota; kingdom Metazoa; phylum Chordata; class Chondrichthyes; order Orectolobiformes; family Stegostomatidae; genus Stegostoma; species Stegostoma tigrinum. The sequence continues at coordinate 38,463,941 of NC_081380.1, forward strand.
TTATAAATGCCTTTTTAATTCTCATTGCTTGCAGTGTGCCATCCCTTCTGAAAACATTGACAAAGCCTTAAATAAAAAATGATGCTCCCCAAAGCACAGAAGGCTTTGCAGATCTGATGACCAGGTAGGGAATATAGACAGAGAGGGCTTGTCACTGGGCCTGTGAGTCATGGTAATATTACATTTAGAGTAATTACATGGTGAGGAAACCAGGTAATTTCATGAAAGGAATGACTTCACCAATAGCTGTATAGTCTTTCTTTAACCAGCTAATTATAAAACCTGCTTGCGAGTAGTATAATAAGTTATCTTTTTGACAAACGTAAAATGCTGTTCATTATCAGTGAATAAACCACCCAACACGCTGTCTTATTGCAGCTAAAAATGTTACTGAACTGCGTTCGCAGTGCACTTTCAATACAACATGGCTAACAATTGTGAATGAGCAAATACAAAGAGAAAATGGTCGTACAGCGACTTTTTCAACATGTAATGCTTGGGTTTCCGACTGGACAATATAGAGAATGTCAAAGTATCGAGTGTCAGCAAGCTCCTGTGTCCATCACCATGCCTTCCCTCGGTGGAATTGCTTTATTTTTCGGTTGCTTTTGTTTTGTTTTTCTGGAACTTGAGGATCAGGGTTCGATTTCCAAGAACAAATGAGAATAACAGCAGCTGCGAATGCCCCTGTTCTTCCGACAAGTGGTTTATGACAAAACAGTTGCTATGTTACTGGAACTGGTAGTCCAGAGGCCTGTCTTAACAGTTTGAGAATTTGAATTCAGTTTTGAAAAACAAAAGAGGGACTGTAAAAACCTGGCCTCTGTAAAAGCGGCCATAAAGCTGCTGGATTACCATAAAAACGCAACTGGTTTACTAATATCCTTTTACGGAAGGAAGCCTTCGGCCCTTATGAAGACTGTAATTGACTCCCATCACCACATGTTGGCATGTAACGCCCTCAAGGACCTGTGGATAAAGGAGATGGAGGAATCTGTCAGATGGGTCCCAGAGTGCAGACTGCTGAAGTCATTGAGCAGAAGGCCTCATCGCCAAAACTTATAAAAAGGCACCGAGACATAGCTTGGCTGGTGATGTGAAAGATCCTTTCTATGCGCACAGTGTCTCACCCCCACCATATATTGCCCTTGATGTGTTTGTTGCCTACCTCCTTGTGGAATGTGTCTTTGTGAAGAGGGCCTGGAGAGAGACAGAGAGAGAAATGCAGTGGTTTTTTTTAATGGAGAGCAGCTCCGTGAGACAGGACCTCGTGCTCTAGCTGTTCCAGGGATATACACACATCAATTGTGCCGTGAGGACCATCAACTCGGTGAAAGACTCTCCTTGGTCTGTGGAATCTGCCCGTGTTCCAGTGCGTGGTGTTGCCCCTGACAGAATGCAGCAGCCTGACACGTTCCAATGTCCAGGGCTACCTACGGAGGGACAGACACTCTAAAGACTCTCTAGAGGGGGACAATGGCCTAGTGGCATTATCACTGGACACTGTTAATCCAGAGCCCCATGTCATAATATTCTGGGGAACCCAGGTTCGAATCCTGCCATAGCAGATGGTAGAATTTGAATTCAATAAAAATATCTGGAATTAAGAATGTAATGATTGTTGGGGAAAAAACACACCTGGTTCACCAACGTCCTTTAGGAAAGGAAATCTGCCATCCTTACCTGGTCTAGCCTACATGTGACTCCAGACTCACAGTGTTTGACTCTGGGCAATTAGGGATGGACGATAAATGCTGCCTGGACAGCAATGCCCTCATCCCGTGAATGAATTTTTAAAAAAAAGCTTGGGGCAGCTGCTGCAGAGGTGCATTGAGGGGCTAGAAACAAGAGATAGGAGCAGAAGATGGCCCATCAAGTCTGTTCCACTATTCAATGAGATCATAGATGGTCTGACAATCCTCCATTCCACTTTTTTGCCTTTTCCCCAAATTGCTTGATTCCCTTACTGGTTAAAAACATCTTTCTATTCTCAGCCTTGCAGAAACTTAATGATGCAGCCTCAACAAGCCACTGTGGCAAAGAATTCCACAGGCTCACCACCCTCTGAGAGAAGACATCTCTCCTCATTTCTATCTTAAAAAGGCGATTCCTTATTCTGAGATGATGACTCTAACCAACCTCTCAGCATCCTCCTTGGCAAGACCCCAAGAATCTGCAATGTCTTTCACAAATCCCCAAAGCACTGTCGAGCCAGTGACCATATTGTTGTACTTCAGAGAAACACAGTGGCCATTTTGCACACAGGTGAAGTCCCACCAACACAAATGTGATAAATCTGTGACGTTGGCTGAGGGATATCTATTAATCAGGACAATGAAGGTAACTCCCGGCTGCCCTTTGAAACATTGCCATGAGGTGTTCGGAGACAGCAAGAACTGCCAATGCTGGAGTCAGAGTCAGTACAGTGTGGAGCGGGAGGAATACAGCACGTCAGGCAGGAAAGTGGACGTTTCAGGTCAGGACCCTTCTTCAGGACACCATCATGAGATTGCCTACATCTGCCTGAGAGGGCAAAAGTGACCTCACCTTGCTGATGTCTCATTCAGATCTTGGCGCCTCCAGCAGGGCAGCACTCCCTCGGTACTGTGCGCTTCTGACAACAACAATGACTTGTGCCCATAAGACCATAAGACATAGGAGTAGGAGTGAAGTTCTGGAGTAGGATTTGAACTCTGACCCAGAAATGAGAAGAACAATTCTGAAGGAGAGTCATATTGGATTCGAAAAGTAATCTCTGTTTCTCTCTCCATATTTGCTGCCAGATCTGCTGAGTTTCTCCAGTATTTTCTGTTATTATTTGTTCTCACTTTAATTTGAAGCTGTTGACCATTGTTCAGGACTCTTCCCACCTGAGGAAATTGTTTCTCTCTATCTACTATATCAGTTACCTTAATTGGCTTACATTGTGTGTTGAAGATTTATAACATATTATTGTTCTAATCATTATTGGGAAATTTGGGTTGCAAGGTAGAGGTGTAGTTCCATGAAGAGAATTGTTATTTTTGTGAGGATCGGAAACTTTTTTTTAACAAGTGGGTCAACCAGCATTTAAAGAGACGAAAGAAAAGTTGCTGGAAAAGCTCAGCAGGTCTGGCAGTATCTGTGACGGTAAAAACAGGGTTAATATTTCAGGTCCAGCGACCCGTTCTCAGAACTCAAGAGAATTTCAAGATAATTTGTTACTTAAGCTAAATGACTAGACAAGCTACCTGGTGGGAAAATTGCTGAAGTGTTTTTTAAGTTGAGCTTCCATGAGCTAAAGAAAGGCCTGAAACAGGCTCTGTTCAGATTGAAAAGATCCATGCCAGAGGGCCCACACAGTAGTCAAAGTACCTGGGAAAATCATGAGCTTTTCTTTGAGTTCGTTAGTTTGCATTGTGACAATGCTGTAGGGTTAAGCCGTTATTTTGGCCTGGTTTCGAGAGATTGAGCTGGCTAGTTAAGACAACTTCAGTAAAGGGTGACACGGTGGCTCAGTGGTTAGCACTGCAGCCTCACAGCACCAGGGACCTGGGTTTGATTCCAGCCTCGGGCGACTGTCTATGTGGAGTTTACGCATTCTCCCCCTGTCTGCGTGGGTTCCCTCCCACAGTCCAAAGATGTGCATGCTAGGTGGATCGGCCATGCTAAATTGCCCGTAGTGTTCAGGGGTGTGTGGGTTATAGGGGGCATGGATCTGGGTGGAATGTTGCAAGGGACAGCGTGGACTTGTTGGGCCAAAGGGCCTGTTTTGACACTGTAGGGGATCTAATCTAAGCAGTTTGGGGGCCTTGGTGTTTTTTTACACAGCCTGGATAGGTGTGGCCAGCTCTCATAAATTAGCATTTCTGGGTTTAAGTCTTTCAGTCGTAACAAAAACTAATGGAGTTTCCACAAAGTTGGAAGCTTAAGTGCATGTTTCCTGACTGCTGCTCTCTCTGAAGTTTCTCTTCACATTTCTTCCCTTATGGATTGGAGAACTGTGTGTTAGAATCTGTGTCTGAATTTTCCTTTTTGCCAAAGGGTGTGTTTAAGGGTTATTACTAAACTGGAACAGTTAATTACTAATAGGTACTGCATCTATTATCCTGTTAAGTTTTCCAATAGAGTCGTTATTCTAAATTCCTCTTGCTTTGGTTTTAATTTAACTGCAGTGTTTGCATAAATTGTGTTTTACTTAATATTGACTGGTTGCATTGCATCTGGAATGGACACTTCACATTTGCCTTTAAAATAAGTAAAAGTTGTGGCCTAGGCAACTCACTTCAAATATTTTGAGGCTTCTGGTCTGGTCCATAAGAGCATCTACATGCCTTTCCTCCTAAAGTGTTGCGATTGATAAATACCCACCAAATAATATCTAAGCTTTTGTCACTCAGGAAGAGATGGCATGTTTTAGTTTGAAAGAAGAAGGAAAGTAAATAACAGTAAAAGGTTATTTTAATAAGAGGGCATTTATTACTAATCTTTAAATAAAGTCAACATAAGACAGTACAAAGCATGCAATACACTGCCTCTAATAAATGATGATGTGTGGAGGATGATTTAATTAATATTTGACTCCTTCCTCTAGTTGTGCACTGAGGTGCAGGTGAAAAAGTACTCTCCTAAATCTCACCCAAAGACGTGACTCCAATTATTTGTAACAAGGTTTGCTAAATTTTTTTTCAATTCCCACTGATCCACGTTGCGTGAATCACCTGTCTAATTTTCGGATAAAAAATACAAAAAAGTGTGATATTGGAGCCCTCTCAGGAAAAGATATGCTGCTTTGTTATATTTCTCTCCGTGGTTAGTCACTTCAAAGTTTACCATCGCTCTCACACCTTCTCTTTTCCACTCCCAAAGTTGTGAACTCACACTGGGATTTGGTTCTCTGGTCAATTCTTATGGCACTCCACTCCAGCTCTTCTCTAGCACAGTGCCTACTGTGAGTATACAACTGGCTATTAAACCAAAGAGGTAAAGCTGAATTCAGTAACAATTTTGACTTATGCAGCATAATAAAAAGGTGGTTCACAGGAGCACACTGAGACAATAATTGACACCATATTGATCATAAAATTTGCAAAATGGTTGCTGGATCACCTTAACGAGGTAACATTTGGGCTGGGAGTTTAAGCCTCAGGCAATTGGTGCATGGTCTGCAATAGTGAAGAGAATCTGAGGTACACGAGAGGTCAGTGTTGTTTTATCCTCAACAATGATTGTTGGACCCTTGTCTCACAAAGGTCTCTGTATGGTGAACATGAGTGGTGGCAGTGTGTTTACTTGCTACCTAGCCTGAGAAATAATGAGGTAACCATACTGCCCAAACAATGAACTTTCTGAACTCAGCACTGATCAGTTGAAATCTTTCTGCCACAATAGTTTACAATGCGCATCCTTTCCATAAAAACACTAGGGAAGTGACAATACCCTACTTATAACATTGAACCATTCAAGAGCAATGCTTTAATCATAAATTTATAGCTTTATACTTAGTATCTCAATACTCCAGCATACAGTTTATTGCTATCATTGATTCCTTATGAAGGAACCTTTTTTTTCTGTAGTTAAGTACCTTTTTAGGCTAGTAGTGTTTTTCAATTCATCTATGACAATTATTGCAATTATAACACATATCAGGCTCTTAATTCTCGTATAATTTTGCTTCAGAACTGCAAAATAATTCGCTTATTATAATTGCCTGTGAAGCACATGATTCCCTTGTTCTGTACGAGTGAAATCACAGCAGCATTGATTTACATAATTTAAATCAGATAGGAATGAGAAAAAGACATTCAGCGAATCCAGCTCACCCTGTTACTGAGGTCCATATACACAGCCATTCAGGCTCCTTCTGTATCTCTGTCTTGCAGAGCTCGCAACACCAGGCAAATATTGTTACAGCTTATAGTGCATTGTCTGAAAGAGTGACAGACTTGATAGTAAGCTTCAAAAAGGAAATTGGATCAATATGTGAAAATTAAAGTTATTTGCAGGGCCCTGTTCTTGTGGCATGGTAGATAGTGTCCATTCCTGTGATCCAGAAGCTCCAGGTGTCAATTTCACTCGAGGACCTGGTGACCATGGAAGGTTTATGATCATAACGTGGCCACGGAGGGTGGATCATCAAGCTGTAAATTCTTCCAGTATGCCAATGACAGAAGTTAGAGCAGGAGAGATTCTTGGCCAGCTATGCTTGATGCAGAATGGCGACCCTTAATCTATTGCCTCTGGTTTCAATTAGGCAACCTGTTCCAGGAAAGCAGGCATGTGCTTCATCTATCTCTTGTCTCCAAACGTGGTAAATCTTCTCAGGCTAAGTAGGAGGAAGGGCAGGAGAATGAGAGTAATTGAATAGAACTTAATCGATTCAAATGTATTGGCCCAAGAGGCCACCGACTATAGGGTATGGCAAATATTGATTACAAATTTATTTGACCCTGTGAAGCTGTGCATACACTTCATATTGACAGCTGTCCGAATAGTCATCCTGTGACTTAACAAACGTCACTCCAGTTCCCTCACAGCTGAGTCAGTGGCCTCACCAGCTTGTTTATAGATGACCATAGCCCTCATCATTCAGTTGTGTCTGCCAATGGTTATTCTCTGATCCTGTTACATAGTTGCATCTTTAGGTGTGCATGAGTTGGATCTTATCCACGCTTTGAGACTACTGGTGTCAGCCACTAAAGAAAAATAATTGTACGTTTGTGGTAGCACTCACAACCTCAGAAATCTCAAAGTGCTTTACAGCCAATGACAATGTCTTTGAAATGTTTTTGTAGGAATATATAAAATGTAGCAGCCAATTTGCACACAGCAAGCTTCCAACGTGATCATGACCCAGGTAATTTGAGCAATAGACATTGGCCGGGATAATACTCCCGCTTTTCTTTGCAGGAGGATTATTTTTTACGTTTTTCTGATAGAGCAGATGGGATCTCAGTTAAATATCTCATTACCTCTGCCAGTGTAGCACTCCCTCAGTGCTGACCTCACAAGGAATCAAGGGCTATGGGGAGAGTGCAGGGAAGTGGAGTTGAAATGCCCATCAGCCATGATTTAAATGGTGGAGTGGACTTGATGGGCCAAATGGCCTTACTTCCACTCCTATTTGTTATGTTGTTATGGACCCTCCGACTGTGCAGCACTCCCTCAGCACTGACCCTCTGACAGTGCAGCACACCCTCAGCACTGAACCTCTGGCAGTGCAGCACTCCCTCAGCACTGACCCTCTGACAGTGCGGCACTCCCTCAGTACTGACCCTCTGACAGTGCAGCACTCCCTCAGTACTGACCCTCTGACAGTGCAGCACACCCTCAGTATTGACCCTCTGACAGTGCGGCACTCCCTCAGTACTGACCCTCTGACAGTGCAGCACTCCCTCAGTACTGACCCTCTGGCAGTGCAGCACTCCCTCAGCACTGACCCTCTGACAGTGCGGCACTCCCTCAGTATTGACCCTCTGACAGTGCGGCACTCCCTCAGTACTGACCCTCTGACAGTGCAGCACACCCTCAGCACTGAACCTCTGGCAGTGCAGCACTCCCTCAGCACTGACCCTCTGACAGTGCGGCACTCCCTCAGTATTGACCCTCTGACAGTGCGGCACTCCCTCAGTACTGACCCTCTGACAGTGCGGCACTCAATCTGTCGAGCTCTGGATGTCTGTCTGAATCTTTGGTGCTCATGTGTTTGGAGTGGGACTCAAACCCACTATCATCTGCCTTGTAGAGCAAGAGTGCGACCAATTGAGCCATGAAAGAAGAAGATGCCTTGCCCTGAAACAAATCTTTCTCATCTGATATTACTATGTGGCTATTCCTTCTCATTCCATACCATTATCTCTGTACCCCATCATTTCCATACCTCTGTGACAGCATCAAGCCTGTAACCAATTCAGCAGGTACCAGGCTCTCTGTACCAGAGAGCAGCAAATTCAGAAAAGAAGAAACAATCGAATGGAAAGTCATTTCCCTTCAAGTTACTGATAGCTCGAGGCTGTTCGGTTTATGAGCATGTCTCTTGGACCCCTCTCTGATACAACACGAAGAGCTCCACATCCATCCCACTGAAACATTTCATGATTCAGAAGTAACTCAGATCAAAACACCACTTAGTTTTCTTTATTCCCAATGAGAATAGACTTACCTCCCTGAGCCTTTCTTCTCAACTGATTGATTTCACACCAGCTCTTGTCCTTGTTAGTTACTTTGAACCTTTCTCGATACATTTTATGAGTACAGAAGTGTTCTCGATATGAAGTGTACCCATGTGGCTTCACTGAATGTTAACCTTGCTGCCTTAGACTACTGCTGCATACTGTACCTCTAAAACACCCTGATAACTGGCAACAAGAGAATAATGTAATGGTACAGGTGTGATTGCACAAACACACTTAATTTTTATACTATGACTGATTTCGTTATTTTTGAACTAATATAGAAAATCAAGCTTTTCTTCATATCAAACTCAATTTACCCAAAACAACTAATCAAAATTCCCCATCTCTGCATCTCATTGAATGTATGACATTCATAGAGGGTTTGTTAAAGGAGATGCTGAGTGGTTGCTTATTCTGATTGGAGAGTCTGGTACTTGGGATTACTGTCACAGGTGAAGAGATTGGCCATTTCGGACTGAGATGAAGAGAAATCAGCAGGGGGATGGGAACCAAAATTGTAGTTCGAGTATAGAAAAGGTTGAGAGTAGGGAAGACCGAAATAAAGTTTCAGGGACGCAAGATGGCACCGGCAAGAAAGAAGTTGGTTTGAAGTGTGTCTACTTCAACGCCAGGAGCATCCGGAATAAGGTGGGTGATCTTGCAGCAAGGGTTAGTACCTGGGACTTCGGAGACATGGATAGAGCAGGGACAGGAATGGTTGTTGCAGGTTCCGGGATTCAGATGTTTCAGTGTAAGAACAGAGAAGATGGTAAAAGGGGGGGAGGTATGGCATTGTTGGACAAGGACAGTATTACAGTTGCAGAAAGGATGTTTGGGGACTCGTCAACTGAGGTAGTAAGGGCTGAGGTTAGAAACAGGAAAGGAGAGGTCACCCTGCTGGGAGTTTTCTATAGGCCTCCAAATAGTTCCAGAGATGTAGAGGAAAGGATAGCAAAGATGATTCTCGATAGGAGTGAGAGAGACAGGGTAATTGTCATGGGGGACTTCAACTTTCCAAATATTGACTGGGAACACAATAGCTCGAGTACTATAGATGGGTCAGTTTTTGTCCAGAGTGTGCAGGAGGGCTTCCTGACACAGTATGTAGATAGGCCAACAAGGGGCGAAGCCACATTAGATTTGGTACTGGGTAATGAGCCTGGCCAGGTGTTAGATTTGGAAGTAGGTGAGCACTTTGGTGATAGTGATCACAATTCTGTTATGTTTACTTTAGTGATGGAAAGGAATAGGTGTATACCACTGGGCAAGAGTTTTAACTGGGAGAAAGGCAATTACAATGAGATCAGGCAAGATTTAGGGAGCATAGGATGGGGAAGGAAACTGCAGGGGATGGGCACATTAGAAATGTGGAGCTTATTCAAGGAAAAGCTCCTGTGTGTCCTAGATAAGTATGTACCTGTCAGGCAGGGAGGAAGCTGTAGAGCGCGGGAGCCATGGTTTACGAAGGAGGTGGAAAGCTCTCTGGTCAAGAGGAAGAAGAAGGCTTATGTTAGGATGAGATGTGAAGGCTCAGTTAGGGCGCTTGAGGGCTATGAGGTAGCCAGGAAAGACCTAAAGAGAGTGGTCAGAAGAGCCAGGAGGAGACATGAGAAGTTGTTGGTGGATAGGATCAGGGTAAACCCTAAGGCTTTCTATAGGTATTTAAGGAATAAAAGAATGATGAAAGTAAGATTAGGGCCAATCAAGGATAGTAGTGGTAAGTTGTGTGTGGAGTCAGAGGAGATAGGGGAAGCACTAAATGAATATTTTTCAACAGTATTCACTCTAGAAAACGACAATGTTGTCAAGGAGAATACTGAGATACAGGCTACCAGACTAGGTGGGATTGAGGTTCACAAGGAAGAGGTATTAGAAATCCTTCAGAGGGTGAAGATAGATAGGTCCCGTGGGCTGGATGGGATTTATCCTAGGATCCTCTGGGAAGGCAGGGAGGAGATTGCCGAGCCTTTGGCATTGATCTTTAACTCGTCATTGTCTACAGGAATAGTGCCAGATGACTGGAGGATAGCAAATGGCGTTCCCCTGTTCAAGAAGGGGAGTAAGACAACCCTGGTAATTATAGACCATTGAGCCTGACCTCAGTTGTTGGTAAAGTGTTGGAAAAGGTTATAAGGGATAGGATTTATAATCATCTAGAAAAGAAAAAATTGATTAGGGATAGTCAGCATGGTTTTTTGAAAGGAAGATCGTGCCTCACAAACCTTACTGAGTTCTTTGAGAAGGTGACCAAACAGGTAGATGAGAGTAAACCGGTTGATGTGGTGTATATGGATTTCAGCAAGGTGTTCGATAAGGTTCCCCACAGTAGACTATTGTACAAAATGCGGAGGAATGGAATTGTGGGAGATACAGCAGTTTGGATTGGAAATTGGCTTGCTGAAAGAAGACAGAGGGTGGTAGTTGATGGGAAATGTTCATCCTGGAGACCAGTTACTAGTGGTGTACCGCAAGGGTCAGTGTCGGGTCCACTGCTGTTTGTTATTTTTATAAATGACATGGATGAGGGCATAGAAGGATGGGTTAGTAAATTTGCAGACGACACTAAGGTCGGTGGAGTTGTGGATAGTGACGAAGGATGCTGTAGGTTGCAGAGAGACATAGATAAGCTGCAGAGCTGGGCTGAGAGGTGGCAAATAGAGTTTAATGCAGACAAGTGTGAGGTGATGCACTTTGGTAGGAGTAACCAGAAGGCAAAGTGCTGGGCTAATTGTAAGATTCTTAGTAGTGTAGATGAGCAGAGAGATCTCAGTGTCCATGTGCACAGATCCTTGAAAGTTGCCACCCTGGTTGACAGGGCTGTTAAGAAGGCATACAATGTTTTAGCTTTTATTAGTAGAGGGATCGAGTTCTGGAACCAAGAGGTTATGCTGCAGCTGTACAAAACTCTGGTGCGGCCGTACTTGGAGTATTGTGTACAGTTCTGGTCACCGCATTATAAGAAGGATGTGGAAGCTTTGGAAAGGGTGCAGAGGAGATTTACTACGATGTTGCCTGGTATGGAGGGAAGGTCTTACGAGGAAAGGCTGAGGGACTTGAGGCTGTTTTCATTAGAGAGAAGAAGGTTGAGAGGTGACTTAATTGAAACATATAAAATAATCAGAGGGTTAGATAGGGTGGATAGGGAGAGTCTTTTTCCTAGGATGGTGACAGCGAGCACGAGGGGGCATAGCTTTAAATTGAGGGGTGAAAGATATAGGACAGATGTCAGAGGTAGTTTCTTTACTCAGAAGTAAGGGAATGGAACGCTTTGCCTGTAACGGTGGTAGATTTGCCAACTTTAGGTACATTTAAGTCGTCATTGGATAAGCATATGGACATACATGGAATAGTGTAGGTTAGATGGGCTTGAGATCGGTATGACAGGTCAGCACAACATCGAGGGCTGAAGGGCCTGTACTGTGCTGTAATGTTCTATGTTCTGTGTTCTATAAATGTAGTCAGGCAGAGAGCTGTGAATCTTTTGGATACTCTACTTCAGAGGGCTGTTGATGCTCAGTTGTTGACCATCTTCAAGACTATGATTGATCTACTTTTGGATACTAAGAAAATCAAGGGGATAGTGCAGGCAGGTATAGTTGAGATTGAGTTCATGATCTTATTGAATAATGGAGCAAACTTGAGGCGCCAAATTTCATGCTCCTGCTCCTATTTCCAATGTTCTTGAGTTCAACCCGTGTGGTTTTTCCAAGCTGTTGGTCATTCACAAATTTTAACATTGTACTGACTGTACATTTGTCAAACTTATTCATATTTTTTAGGATGCTGTGAAATTACAGCTTTTCCCTGTGTTCTCCTCAAAATGGTAACTAGGAGACAGATATCACTGATCTAGTCGAAAATCTGATCCAGTTTCCTAACCCGAACTTAGCAACCAGATCGACAGAGTGGTGAAGAAGATGTTTGGCATGCTTGCCTTCATTGGTCAGAGCATGTGGGTTTAGGAGTTGTAATGTCATTCTGCAGTGGTACAGAATATTGGTGAGTCTACTTGCATATAATTCCGGTCGTTCTTCTATCAGAAGGATGTTGTTAGACTTGGAAAGGTGCAGAATGCTGGCAAATAGAGGATTAAGATCTCTGGTCAGCACAGACAAGTTGGACGAAAGGGTCTGTTTCTGTGCTGCATGACTCTACAATGCCAAGCACACCCCAGATCTTAAGCCTACGTCTCCAACCCCGTGTCCTTCCCCCATCCAATCTGCAGGCTTGGGTCAAGGCAGCAGGCCTTTTTGTGTGGGTGACAAATCACATATCAATAATTAAAACTGACACCAAGAGAGCTTTCAAGTTGCTTGGAAATCAGAAACATAACCTTGAAGTACATTAATTATCAAAGATATGTGCTCTCGGTCATCAGCTCGAATGAGTGGAATGGTGGGGGTGCGTTGCAGTGTCAGGGCATGACCGGATGACAAATGGAGAGGACAAGACTTGTTTTGGGTGTTATATCTTGGGCAGCTGAATAGCTTCTCAAGATAATGTCAATGCTAATCCCAGAAGAGAAGGTACTAAGTTAGGACAAGAATGCTTTCCTGAGAGCCTGTTTCGTTGTAAAATCCAAAATCTTTAGGTGAGGTAAAATCAAATAAATCAAGGCTGCACCAAGTAAACCATCCTCCTGAGTTCCAGTGCTGCCTCAATTTAGCCTTACTAATAAAAACTTCTTCCATTCTGAAGACAACTCATTCTGACTTGAAATGTTAGCTCTCAGGACTCAGGCCTGCAGTGAGACATCGGCCAAAGGTAGCTGCTCAGCCCTGCACAGGGGCTTGGAAATTCAGAAACCAACGAACAAAGAGCTGCAGATGTTGAAAATTTGAAAACAGAAATTGCTGGAGAAACTCGGCAGGATGGCAACATCTGTGGAGTGAAAGAAGGGTCAATGTTTTGGGATCCAGTGACGCATGCAGTTCTGAAGAAGAGTCATACTAGAATCAAAATGTTAACTGTTTCTCTCTCCACAGATGCTGCCACACCTGCTGAGTTTCTCTCGCATTCTCTGGGTTTGTTTTAGATTTCCAGCAGCTGCAGTGCTTTGCTTTTGTTATGGCCTCAGTTGATAATGAAGCATCATATTATCATGTGACAGGGCATAAGAAATAGGACCAAGAAAGGCCACACAACTACTCAAGCTGCTCAGGCCTTCAATACTATATTTGACTTTGATGCCACAATCCTGCCTGCTCCCCAAATTTTTCCCTGGAGTTCAAAAATTTACCAATCTCATTCTTGAATGTTTTCAATATCTTGAGCATTCCCGGTCCTCTGGATAGAAAATGCCAATGATTGGCAAAGCTCTGTATGAAGAAGTTCCCCCTCACTCCAGTCTTAAATTATCCAGAGATTATTCCCCCTAGTTCCAGGCTATCTTGCCATGGGAAACAACCTCGTAGCATCCACCCTGCCAAACCCTTTAAGAATCTTGGAAGCTACAGTGAGATCATCTCTCATTCTTCTGAAGTATAATGATGGGGGTCCAACTTACTCGACCTGCCCAATCTGTCACCATAGAAAAATTTTCTCATCACAGGAATCAACTAAATTTCTACTTCACCAGCTCTAAGCCAAATATATCTCTACTTAGATAAGGAGACCAAACCATTCACGTTATTCCAGAAGGGTTTCACAAATATGCAATACAATGAAAGCAAAACCTTCTTATCTTTGTAGTCCAACTGCTTTATCTTCACTTGCCTGGATGAGTGCACTTCCTACAACACTCAAGAAGCTTGACGCCGTCCAGGACAAAACACCCCACTTGATTGATACCACATCCACTCTCTCCACCACTGATGCTCAGTAGCAGTAGTGCATACTATCCACAAGCTAGACTGCAGAAATTCACCAAGGCCCCTTAGATAGCACCTGCCAAACTCACAACCCAATTAGAAGGAAAATGCAGTAAATACATGCGAACACCATTCCTGCAAGTTCCCCTGTGAGACCCATTCTATCTTGACTTGGGAATTTATCAATGTTCCTTCAGTGCTGCTGGGTCAAGGTCCTTGAACCCCTTCACTAATGGCACATGGACTGCAATGGTTCAAGAGGCAGCTCAACACACCTTCTGTAAGTCAGCTAGGGATGGGCAATAAATTCAGGCTCAGTCAGTGAATTCTACATCCATGAATAAACAAAAAAGACCAACATATCATTTGTCTTCCAAATTACTTTCTGTATCATAGAATTATAAAAAGCCCCACAGTGTAGAAGCAGGCCATTGGGCCCATCGTGTCCATACCGACCATCCAAAGAGGATCCCACCCAGATCCAAACACCCCCTACACATTCTGTGTAACTGTATTTCCCATGGCCATTCTAACTGACACAAACGTCTTTGGATCTGCATGCTGACTTAATGCATCCAACTCTCTTTATTTCTCACGATTCTTGTTCTTCTATTCTTCCAAACAAAATGAACAATTTTATCTTTCCCTTCCTTACAGCCCTGTCATCTCATTTCCTGCTCATCTAACCTGTTTATTTCCCTTGAGGCCTCTTTGTGTCTCTCAGATTGCATTCACGCCCAGCTTTGTACAATCAGCAAACTTGGACATTATTCTCCGTAACTTCTTCAAAGTCATTTATATAGATTGTAAATAGCTGAGGCCTTAGCACAGTAACCAGTACTGAATTTCAAACCAGAATCCTAATATCAGGTTATACATTTGGTCACATCAAAAAGTGAATTTAAAAGAATTTGCCTTATCTGGCCTTTCGAATGTGGGCCGTGGAAATATCTGAGTCAATGTGACAAAACACTCTTTGCCAGAGATCTGATAAAAGATTGCTAACTCGACTGGCCCATTCATTCTGCTGATAGCCTCAGTAAACATATTTCAGTTATCTAACTTAGAAGGCAAGGTCTGTTATCAATGTAAAGGGTTATTGCAATCAATGATGTACGTTCAAAAACTGATGGTGATTTATGCTGAAGCTGTTTTCTGTTTGAAACAAAATAGAATCATAAGTCACAGCAGGGGCCATTCAGCCCCTTCTGACTGTCCCTCTATTCAGTTAGACCACAGTTAGATCTGCACATCCCTGTCTCCTGGCCTTGTTCCATTCCCTTTGACACTGTTCCCCTGTCAAAAATTGCAGTTTTTAAATCTTGCATCGTTCCAACATCAGTTTCCTTCTGGACTGGCAGAGAGGGATTTCAGGAGATTTACAGATTCCCACTTCCCTCTTGTGTGAAGTGGGCCTTTTTGATCTCCCTCTTAAATGGCTGGCCATATTATTAAAATTATGTTCTCTCAGTCTTCAGTGACCCGTTAGGGAATATAGTTTCTCTGTATCTGTTCTGCTGAATCCTTTAAACATCTTGAACAATCATGACTCCTCAAATGTCCTAAAACTGAGTAAATGCAAGCCAGGTATGTTCAACCTGTCCCCATAATTTAACTTTTACTACATCCCATGCCAGACCAATACATTCTTCCAGAGATGTTGTGCCCAAATCTGTATACTATCATCCAGATGGAATCTGATTCTGGTTGTACACAAGTGAAGCATAAGTTGCTTTCCTTTGTATTCCAACACTCTTAAATTAGATGCCAACATTCCATTTGCCTCTTTAATTTCTCTTTGTGCCGTGCCACTGGCTTGAAATGGTTTGTGTACTGTGCTTGAACTCCAAAATCTTTTTGCTCTTTGACAATTTTAGCTTCTCTACATGTAGAAAACAGAATGGCTTGTCCTTCTTAGATTCAAAGTGGACGGCCTCACATTCAACTTCATCTGATATTTTAGCCCACTCACTTAAATAGCCTTCGGCCCTTTGTAACTTCTGGCTACCACCTGCGTTCCTCCTCTTAATTAAACCGGTATTGAATGGCATGTCTCATGCCTGTGTGAGCTTCCGCAACAAACGTCCAACTGCGTGTGTGAAGATGACTTTTTTTTATTCACAGCGGGATGCGGGCATTGCTGGCTGGACCAGTATTATTTGCCCTTCTCTCAATGCCCTCGAGAAGGAGCTGGTGAGCCACTGTAATTGCTACCTCCTGCCAATGGAGGCACTGCTGCTTCCTGTCAGACAGGAGTAATGCTGCTTGGCATGTTTGTTAACATCCATTGTAAATGTGGGTCCTGTAGCTGGTAGTAAAATTAGAGAGAATGCTGGCTGTAAGCACAACACACTGTCATGATCCCACATGGATTTGTGGGCAGCTGAGGATCTCGAAGGAGTGAAATCTAACATCACATCCTCCTCCAAGTTCTTTTAATAATGTCATTCATAGTACTGTAACCAGTACAATTATTATTAACTACACGATACTTTTCAAGTTATCCACCTCTGCCTTTTAAATATTTAAAGATTTTGTATCTATTGCCTTTGAGGTGGGAATTCCAAACACCTACAACCCTTTGAGAGACTTTTTTTTCCTCATCTCTATCTTAAGTTTTTTTTTTAATAATTATTTTTAAACGAAGTTCTAGATTATCCTGCAAGAAAAAAACAATCTTTCCACATCCACCCAGTCAAGTGCCCTCAGGATCTTATATGTTCCTATTAAGTCACCTCTGACTCTTCTAAACTCCAGAGGAAATGGGCCTAGAGTATTTAGCCTTTCCTCTTGTGGGAGGTGATGGGCTAGTGGTATTATTGGCGGCACGGTTGCACAGTGGTTAGCACTGTAGCCTCACAGCACCAGGGATCTAGGTTTGATTCCAGACTCGGGAAACTGTCTGTGTGGAGTTTGCACATTCTCCCCGTGTCTGTGCGGGTTTCCTCCGGGTGCTCTGGTTTCCTCCCACAGTCCAAAGATGTGCAGGATAGGTGGATTGGCCATGCTAAATTGCCCGTAGTGTTCAGGGAGGTGTGGATTAGGTGGGGTATAGAGGGATGGGTCTGGGTGGGATGTTCTGAGGTTTGGTGTGGACTTCGTGGGCTGAAGGGCCTGTTTCCACACTGTATGGATTCTAATTCTAATAATGCAGTCCACTTACTCAAGACCTAAGGTTGACAAACCTTTCAGAGCTGCTTCTGAAACATTAACATACTTCTGTTAAGTACTGAGACAAGTACAGTATACAGTACTCCAGCATGGTCTTACCAATGCCCCGTATAACTGGAGGATTCAATTCCAAACAACTCAATTGCCAAAGCTTTCTTATGAGTTTTCCTGATTATGTGCTGTACCTGCATACGAACTTTCTGTGGTTCATGCTCCGAGATACCTACATCTCAGAAATCTACAACTTCTCGCCATTTAGTTAATATGTTTTGTTTCTATTCCTTCTGCAAAAATTGACACTTTCACAATTTACCACATTATACTCCATTACCAGATCTTTGGCCACTCACTTAACCTATGAATAAGTCTTTGTAGGCTCCTAGGATCCTTGTAGGCTTCACAACTCACTTCCTGCCTATTTTCTGTTTCAACTGTTAAGCCCACTTCTTCTGAAGGCTTGTGTGCAATGTCTATGGAGAATTCCTCGTGCTGTCTTACTCTAAAAGTACTGTCATTTTACTCTCATCCAATTTTTCTGCCATCCTTTACTGGATTTGGAGTAGAAATTCCACGGTTGTCAGCATCTCTTCAGGGTCTAACCAATTGGATATATTTATCGATTTTTCTCCCCAGATTTCTTTAATATAGTGGGCCATTCTACAGTGAAGCTTATCTCCAATACCTCTCTATCTGGTGTGAATCTGGACAGTGATCATGGACTTGGTAATTTCCCTGATAGGGGTCACAGTTTAGCCTGGTTGCACTCAGCAACAATTTATATTTATTTATATAGCACCTTTAACAGCTGAAATATCTCAAGGCACTTCACAGTAGCATTAGAGAAACAAATATGATGCACAGCCAGTTAAGGAGATGTTAGTTCGATTGTTTTTATACTTCAGTCATTGGATATGGTGTTACTATCTAGGTCTGTTGTAAGGGCTGCTAACCACATTGCTGCTGGTCTGGAGTCACTTGTAGACCAGTTCAGTTAAGAAGTCTCATCCATAAAACAGAAAATAGTGCAGCACTCCCTAAATACAAAAGGCACAAAAACCATTTGATTAGATCCCCTACAGTGTGTAAACAGGCCCTTCAGCTCAACAAGTCCACACCGCCCCTTGATGAATCCCACCCAGTCCCATCCCCCTATAACTCACTCACCCCTGAATACTATGGGCAATTTAGCATGGCCGATCCACCTTTCCCGCACATCTTTGGACTGTGGGGGGAAACCGGAGCACATGGAGGAAACCCACGCAGACACGGGGAGAATGTGCAAACTCCACACAGACAGTCACCTGAGGCTGGAATCAAACCCGGGTCCCTGGTGCTGTGAGGCTGCAGTGCGAGCCACTGAGCGACTGTGCTGCCCCAATATTTTGTTTAACATTAGTTACATGCTGTTAGGTTAGCTTTTATTTCCAGATTTTATTAATTTTCATATTGCATCACCTGCCATAGTGGGACTTGAACCGACATCCCCACAAAATAAGTTTGTGGCAGATATCCTACAGGATAACTAGGGAGGTTCTGAAGCACTGACTATGTGGTGATTCCCTGTCTCATATTGACCTTCTCCAGAATAGCTGACCAGCTCCCAACACTGAATCCGATCTACAACCCCCTCCCTCAACTGTCAACTACCATCTCGCCGATCTGCCCTCTCATCCATTTATCATACACGCTTCCTTCTTTCTTTGGAACCTTTAAACCCCAGAATGCAACAGTTAGTGCTGCAAACAGGGAGAATGTAGTTCGGCCTGCAGTGTTGATCATCACCTCTGCTGGATGAAAAAGTGTGTGCTATTGTTCCTGAAAAGATCCAGTTTGGAGTAAAGAGGGCAGGGTAGTAAACCTGCGATAGGGTCGCTATTTGTTTCTGATTGCCATTGCTCAGACCCCTTGGGGCAATGCCTAATACTGGTCAAAGAGGCAGATTTTAAGGAGCATTTTAAAAGTGAAAAGGGCAGTTGGGAGTTTGAGATGTTTAGGGGAGGAATTCAAGATGTTAGAGTCTTGAAAACTGAAGGCACAGCCTCCAATGTTGGAATGATTAAGATTGGCTTCTCAAAAGGCGTCAGATGAGGACAGCTATTTTGGACCTAATATCCTATTATTTCTTGTATTCCACTCTATTAACTATTCCTTATGCAATGGGGTATCAGGTTATTGTTTTGACCAACCAATTAATTTCATAAATTAATATATCCTGATGTGTAGACACATCCTAAGGATCAAAATGCCGGCAGCAAGTGAATTGTAAGAGGTAACTAATGCTCTTTAACAAATGTCATTTGATAAAATGTAACTGAAGCAGTAGATTTTCATTTAATATCAATCTGAGGAAGGAATATTACTTGGAAAGTAGCACCAGCACTCTCCAGGGCCAATATAAATTAACAAGAGATTTATAAGATTATTTATAAACACAGCCAATTTTTGCCTGGACCTGAAATAACAACAAATTAATTAATTTTAAAAGGGCGCAAACTAGCTTCAACCTATTGTATCAGATAGGATAACAAGATATCAAATCTAAATAAATTCAATTATTTCTTTTGGACAGATCTCACTGTGTCTGAACAAGTCATGTCAACTTTGGGATGTCGGGATTCTGCTTATATGAAAATCAACCTGTTCATTATAATTATTATTTTGTAAATCTTAATCCAAAATCTATCTAGTCGCTGTTGCAGAAAATGAGGATGCCAAGGTATTTGTGTTACTTCATTCTCCTTTAATGGATGGATTGAAAATCATGAAGCAAGGAGCTCAGAATAGGCATTTGATCGTCTGTCTCACTTCAGAGTGTTAAGACTGGGAAAGGGTTACATACGTTTACAGTTCTATTTAAAATAATATCTAACTGGTTGTCGAGAACAGTCCTGTGGGCTTTTCAGAAACGCCAATAGCTTTAGTCCAATTATTTAAAGCAACATTATCATGAGCTAGTAAATAACCATGGCAAACAGCCATCAGTATTTACTAGCTCAGGATAACACTGCTCCCATCACCTTAGACACAATCAGCCACAACATACAAGCTATATCATGTTGATGTCTGGTGACACCGGGCTTTGTGTAAAAGGCAGTGTTGATTTAGATAAGGCTTTGAGAGCTTAACACAAGGAAGGTGATTTTTTTTTCCCTTCTCTATATCTGAATCCCTTTATTTTCCTCTTCATTCTCTCTGTTCCTTGCCCTTTACTGGCTTATTGTTCTCTTTGTCTATCTCAGTATTTGTGTGTATCTTTGTATTTTTTTAATTCACACACATTCCTTCAAATTGTCAGTCCCTTTCTCCCCCTCTGACTTCTTACTTCTAATTTTATTAAAATCTTTGTTCCCCTTGGTTCCCTACTTGTGTGATTACAAACACTTTTTTCTTCATCTTACTCTGCCATTCTAAATGTAATTTTTTGTTATCTTCCTTTCCCACTTCATGTTGCTGCTTTATTTTACTTGAATATAATCAGTACAATTTATAATCAACTACAGTGTTAAATAATTCAAAGAAATAATTGTAATTGCAGCTGAATGACAGCATGATGACAACTCTGACCCCAAGCTCCATAGCCTGCATCTCTGATCAATTCACTTTTGCAAGAAATGCCTTCTCTTTAACCATGAACTGATGTGATGACAAAGTCGCGTTAATTGTCATTTTGGCCCTAAGGAAAAGAGTCAACATTGGATTCCGAGAAGGCAGAACTTTTTTTTCAGTACTTTTCATTTACAAGCTGTTGCTTTTGCAAGATAATTATACTTGCATTGGTATGGTGCCTAATCACAGTGAAGTGTCTTAACACCCTCTATACAATGCATTGTATATCTCAGCACCACACTGGAGTGTTCATTTAGTCACTGTTGTAGGCAACACAAAATCCTGTATTTGACATAAAAGAATTGAAAAGCTTCAACTGAAATTAATTGAGGATAGAAAGAACTGCAAATTCTGGAGTCAGAGTCAACACAGTGTGGAGCTGGAGGAACACAACGGGCCAGGCAGCATCAGAGGAGCAGGAAAGTCAACGTTTCGAGTGGGGATCCTTCTTCACAACTTTTGAAGAAGGCTCCTGACTCCAAACATCGACTTTCCTGCTCCTCTGAAGCTGCCTGACCTGCTGTGTTCCTCCAGCTCCACACTGTGTTGAAATTGAAATTTATAAAAGGGTTTAACTTGGATTTATGTCCCTCTCTGTTACCTAAAAGTGAAAAGCCAAGGATTAAATTTGTTTCTCCTTTTAATATACAATAATGAAATTGGAGAATGGGGGTGGGAGGTGAGAATTAGAGAGGGTAATGAACCTGTACTCTTCCATTACACTGAGCTGTCTGCATTTAACTTGAAACCAAACTTGTGTTTGCATCTTCTGAACGATGCAACATGTTGTATCATGTAAAGGATAACATACTCTGCGACTGAAACACTACAGATAATTAATGTAACACTCTGAAGGTTTACAGTTGTATGTTGTATTCATGATTTAGAAGAGAAAAGCTCATAACTTTGTTATTGTGCATCATTCAATTAACAACAAATGAGAAGGTGTGGGCGCAGCAGGGGATATTTTTTACTACGATAATGATTATTTTTGCACACAAGACTCAACCAAATATTAATACAATTACTGGCAGGGGTCAAACCATGGGTGTGATGCTTTGTTTTTATTGAATGGCATATAAAAATAACTTTCTCAAGATTCTTTCACTGTTATATAGTTCCAGACTGTTTAATACTGAACGCAAGTTACAACTTCACAGTGTGGTACTACTTTAAACAGTGTTTAAACTGAAAGTAGCTATTAGCCTTATCAGCATCAAGCAGAACAATTAAATAAAAGGGAGTATGCAATGCTGTCGGAAATTTAAATGCATAAGTATGCTGCCCAGTGTGGTACTGTGCCACACAGTGCATCAAAAGCCATGTTTTAACCATTGCAGAGGAATTGACGGTGGTTTCACTGTTGCTTTTGTTTTCCAGCTAAGAATCAGCTGGTGTTCCAACTCCTGCAAACTCCCCCAGGTGCCAGCTGTGGTTTGGTGGATAGCACTCTCGCCTCCAAGTCCCAAGGTCATATCTTCAAGTGCCACTCTGGGAATGCGAGCATCCAACCCAGGCTGCATAACTGAAGGACTGCTCCACTTCAGAAGCAGATGAGATTTTAAATGGGCCCCTGCCTTCTGTATCACAGTGTCACTAAAGATACTGTGGAACAGAGAAGAGGAGGGGAAGTTTGTCCAGGTATCCCGAGCCAATATTTAACTCTCAACTAATGTCACTAAAAATATTTGGAATCTTGAATTCTTGATCACACCAATGTGTCATGAAAAGTGTCAGGGCCAAGTGTTTCCCCACAGAGGTCATGGGGAAATTAAATACGGGCAGGTGATGGCGTAGTGGTATTGTGAATAGACTGTTCATCCAAAGACCCAGATCATGTCCTGGTTCAAATCCTGCCATGGCAGATGGTGGAATCTGAATTCAATAGATGTCTGGAATTAAGAGTCTAATGACAACCATGAATCCATTGTCAATTGTTGGAAAATCCCATATGGTTCACTAATGTTCTTTAGGGAAGGCAATGGCAATCCTTACGTGGCTTGGCCTGGCCCACGTCTGATTCCAGACCCACAGCAATGTGGTTGGCTCCTAGCTGCCCATAGGGCAATTAGGGATGGGCAATAAATGTTGGGTTAACCAGTGGCACCTACATCCTGTGAATGAATGAAATAAAACCTGCTGGGTAATTCTAGGACTTTTGGACACAATGGCATTGACAATGCAGGCTGTTTACCTCATGATCCCATGCCTTAGTATGTAATAGAAAGGCCAGAGAACAAACATTTCCTCCCTAGATAACAAAGAGTGGAGCTGGATGAACACAGCAGGCCAAGCAGCATCTCAGGAGCACTCGTGAGATGCTGCTTGGCCTGCTGTGTTCATCCAGCTCCACATTTTGTTATCTTGGATTCTCCAGCATCTGCAGTTCCCATTATCACTGAAATATTTCCTCCCATCTTCTGAAATGATTGTATAAATCCAATCCCTCATTCCTATTTTAAGGAATTCATCTTTGCAACATATATAGGCACTTGGCCACACTTGGTCGAGTATTGTGTGCAGTTTTGGTCTCCTTATCTCAGGAAAGATGTTATTGTCATCGAGAGAGTGGAATGAAAGTTTACCAGACTTGTTCCTAGGAATGTGCGTCGATCCTATGATGAGAGATCGGGGAGACTGGGCCTATATTTGTTAGAGTTTTGAAGAATGAGAGGTGAGCTCATTGAAACTTACAAAATATTGAAAGGGGTTGACAGGGTGGATGCAGGTAAGATGTTTCCTCTGGTCAGGCAGTATAGAACCAGAGGCACAATTTCAAAATAAGGAGAATTTGTTTTTATGTAGAGGGTGGTGAATCTTTGGAATTCTCTATCCCATAAGGTTATGGAAGCTCAGTTTGTGCCTAAAACTGAGTTGATATCATTTTGATTATCAATGGTGTAAAGGGTTATGGAGATGGTCTGGGTTAAAGGTACTAAGGTGTCTGCTTAATCATGATAATATTAAATAGCAGAGCAGGCCTGAAGGGCTGAGTTGCCTTCCTGTGTTCCCAACATCCCTACAGAAGAGCATAAAATCTCTGGAATTCCTGGAAGAGCACTGTGCAATGAATTTGGTGGAGAAAAAGGAGGAGAATGGTTCGGATTGGGAGCAGATCAATATTGGCATCAAAGTGGTCCATTTCTAATTCACAGTTACTGCACCATACACTTTTGTCAAAAAGATATTGTAAAGACCCATGGTATAATTCTAAAAGAAAAGATTTGGGACCTTCTGGGACCGCATTTTACTACATGATATTCATCAATCTGCAGAATCCCTGTATACTACATGGAAAAGTAATGCACGTAAATACAGAAAAAGATAGTGAAGACTGTGGGTGGCTGACACTGTAAAAAGAGACAATGAAATTGAGAATGGAAAACAATTTCAATTAAAGGACGAAACAACTGTGAAGTAAAATGTGATCTTCATCTGCAATAATTAAAGTAATTAATGATTTGTGAATCAGAGTTTGCACAACAGGAAACCACACTGTCAAAAAATGATACGTGAAGCGATTAATGATTGACATAAGTTGCAGGCTCTTCTCTCCGTACAACCAGTGAAGTGTTGTGTTGTCGGTGATATTGTCCCTCATTAAGTTAATCTCTTTCTGCCTGAATTGGGAGCTCTGAAGAAGATATAACATTAACACTAACTGTCTCTCCACAGACGCTGTCACTGTTTCTCCAGCACTTTCTCTGCTTTACACACACATATATATGTACATATATATACACCAGTATTGGAAATTATTGAAGATCTGAGGCCAGGATGGTGTTAAACTAGAAAGTGTTCAGAAACAATTTACAACAATGTTGCCAGGGTTGAAGGGTTTGAGCTTTAGGGGGAGGCTGAATAGACTAGGGCTTTTCTCCTGGAGTGTCAGAGGCTGAGGGGTAACCTCATACAGGTGTATAAAATCATGACAGGCAAGAGTAGGGTAAATAGATAAGATCTGTTCCCCAGGATAGCACAGTCCAAAATTAGAGGGCACAGGTTTAAGGTGAGAAGGGAAAGATTTAAAAGGGACGCAAGGGGCAACTTTTTTGGACACTGTGTATGGAACAGCTGCCAGAGGAAGTGGTGGAAGCTGGTACAATTACAACATTTAAAAGGCATCTGGATGGCTATATGAATAGGAAGGGTTTGGAGGGATACGGGCCAAATGCTGGCAAATGGGTCTAGATTTATTTAGGATATCTGGTCTGCATGGGCGAGTTGGATCTAAGGGTCCGTTTTCCTCTGTACATCTCGATGACTCCATGCCAGGGGCAATTTGCTTGGTGTTTTAGCCAGCTCTCCTCCCCTAGACACTCCCAATTTTGTAAAAAAAAAGATTTATTAGATGGTCATTCATCAGTTTGCTGTGCATAAAGCAGTTCCTCAAAGGATAGCTCGAAGGAGTTGGTTACCTAGATGAATAACTTGGAGAGGTTTCCGATACAGGCAATATGCTGCTCAGAACTTCAGAATTCCATTTTTTTTACTAGGTGTGTGGGAGTCCAAGAGGTCTCGAAGTAGAACTCGGTTAGTTTGACTGAAACTGAAAAAGGAACAGGCGAAGAGGGAAAACAAAATAAATCGATATAATAACGAGACACGGTCTGTCCAAAACACCGTCAAAACATTACATTTCCTGGAAATTGTCACTTTGTCAAATAACAACCAATAATTATCAACTGATTTAAACATAAATATTTTATTTTAAATGTTAAAGAAAAACTATTTTTCTTCTTGATTCAGCACGAACCGACTACACTCCAGTTTAATGATGGCAACTTGTCGACCGAATTGAAATTGGAAATAGCGTGAAAACAATTTAAGCAACTATCAATCCCAAACCCTAACAAAATCAGGAGGTTTGTTTTTTTTTAAAGTATACAAATATATTTCTCTTTGGATTAATGTTTGGCAAATAAGTTGTCTCCCTCGCAATCAGAGGGAACGTTTAGCCATACAGTACTTGTAAAGACAGTGTTGATTCAGCCGCAGAGTAAAAACAGAGCAAACCAGCCTGGTAGGAAGGCTGGGATGGTGCAGTTCAGAGGTTCTCTCAATATCGGGTTAATGTCACAACGGCATGTGCCTTTCTGTTGTGTCATGAGCTCCGAAGGAAGAAAGAAACAAATTGAGGACCAACCTGGGCCAGAAGAAAAGAAGAAAGCTGGAAAGCCAATACATCTGAAAGGAAGTCTTTACAAAAGGCGGCTAGGATAGGAAGATGAATTGCATTCACCACCCACAGGCACCAATTCATTTAGTCTCAGAGTGTGGGGGCTGCAAATCCAGCTGTTGTTTCATAGTACTGCTAATGTTTTTGCAGTGCATTTTATGCCCAAAAACAATTAGCAAAATGAGTTTCCTTTTCTTTTTTTCCGATCGTGCAACACCTAGCCGGTCGGTTTCTCGATCTGAAAACACTTTGTTTTTGTTTTTGCAATGCACCTGTCAGTCACTTTCCGGGGTGGGGAGAGGGCTGCAAGGCTTTTGCGCTGAGGTGTAAACTCGTTTCCAATCATTCCCCACTCCACTATTTTTTTCCACGCAAAAGGTTTAATTTAGAAATCTCTGGGCTGGACTGTTGTGCAATGACGTTAGTTGCATTGCTGTGCTTTCCATGACAACGGGGGCGCGCTGCGGCCCGAATGGTGTGAAGCACCCGGGCCCAGCTGTCAATCAGCGGTGCTGCGCAGGCGTACTGTACGCAGACTGGACAGTGAGGAGGCGGGATTCCAGACGATGGACGGAAGGCTCCCGCCAATGGTTACGGGTACAGTGTACGGGGGCGTGGTTGTTTGACGGTTTGGACCAGTAGACACTGGCTAAAAGGTAGATGGGCGGGCGTTGCGATGGATGGACCGGCGGCACTAGCCAATGAAACGGGGAACCGGGTTGGAGCCAATCAGGCCGCCCTAGAGTGAGGAGGCGGGAGTAACATATGATGGACGGACAACATTAGCCAACGGCAAGGGGATCGTCGTCGTCAGCCGTTGGGGACCGGTAACGCGTGAGGGGGCAGGCGTGGAGGCATGATGAACGTGCAGAGCGTCCAATGCAAGTGGGCTTTGCGCGCCGGCATGTTGGATGATGATGAACGTGAGGTATTAACCAATCGCAGGGGGGGCGGCGGCGGCGATAACCAATGAAAACTGGCGGGTTGATGGGGCGGTATGGCTGATGATTGACGGGAACATACCGGCCAATAGCATGGCAGAAGGCAACAACCACGGCCAACGGGAGCAGAAGGAATGTGAGGGGCTGGGATTTTGATTGATTGACAGTTATTTCCAACCAATGGGCGTTGGTAAAGCCTGGGGGGCGGGGACAAAGTTGGATACACTGATTGTATGGAGGAGGGGGCGGTGCTCCGGCTTAAGGCCCGCCCACGTGGGGGGCTCAGGCGGCGGCGGCGGCAGCGGGCTCTCGGAGTAAGCTGATCCCCACGTGTGACAGGCTTAGTGCCGGCTGCTAGTCGCTACTCTGAGTTTCAGGGGCTTCTTTTAATTTTTTGGCGTTTTAAAAAAAAAAAATTGGGGTGGGGGGGGTGGGGGTTGAGTGAGTTTATGTGAGTGTGTGTCTGCCCGAGTGAGTGAGTGAGTGAGTGAGTGAGTGTAAGTAAGTAAGTAAGTAAATAAGTGACTGAGTGAGTGAAAGAGAGAGAGAGAGTGTGTGAGTGGTTCATTTTTTATACTTGCCAGATATGGAGGCAGATGGTAGCCAAGCCACCTCTGGCAGTCCAAACGACTCGCAGCATGACCCAGGGTACGTTCTGATCTGACTTTTTATTTTCCTTTCGCTGCTGTCTTTCTTTCTTCTTCCTTTCTCCGTCCCGCGTTCTCTGTGTCCCTGTTTCTCTTCCTTTTCTCTTTCACTCTTTCTTGTGCACCTAGTTTTGTTTCAACTGCACTCGGTAAAATGGTCAGGTTCTACTCCTCCCCCCTCCTTCCCTCCAGCACCTTCTCTCTCTCTCTCTCTCTCTCTCTCCCTCCTTTCTCTCTCTTCCTATTTAAGCTGCAAGTTACACGTCAAAATGGCCGATCTGACATCTGTGCTCACTTCTGTTGTGTTTTCCCCCAGTAAAATGTTTATCGGCGGTCTCAGCTGGCAAACCTCACCAGGTAAGAGAGCCCTGGCAAGAAAGTATTTCTTGCTCTGTTCGCAGCGCTTTTGTACGTGTGCCTGTGTATAGATATATGTGTATAACCTTGCAAAGAGAGAGGGGGGTGGGTGCTGTAGGAATGGAAGGAGGAGGTGTTGAGGGATTCAGTGAGCGATCGCTCTCTTTAGTTGCAGTTTTACAAGGTTGCTTTTTGACTGCGGCCGGGTTATTGTACAGCTAACATGATGGAGTTCCAGCTTTGGTCCTCCACACGACCCCTATGTTCAGTGATTATTTTTTAAGTCTGCATTTTAAAACAAAACTGCCCAGTGCCAGGCACACTAACCTGCTTTTTTTTCTATTTTCTCTTTCTCTTATTTCCACCACTCTTGACCTTCCAATTCATTCTCACAGATAGCCTTAGGGACTATTTTAGCAAATTTGGCGAAATCAGGGAATGTATGGTGATGCGAGATCCGACCACGAAGCGATCCAGGTAAGATTGTCAATTTACTTTTTTTCTTTTTAAAAAATACATTCTTTTATTCCTAGAGAGCGCTTCAGATTTTAAAATAAGTTTGATCTCGACGGTAGCCCCAATTCTTTTGCTTCTGATTGTGACACTGTCTCCAACGATAAGTCCCTCAGCTTATTTTTTGACATTGTACTGATGGTTTGGAGGTGATACTTTGTGTATATATATGCGTTGTATTTTTTTCTCGCTACATTTGTAGCCCGTTCTCTCCCCCCCCCCCCCCCCTTTCTCTTCCACACATTTGGGTCTTTGTACGGTCGCTGCGAATATTTTGACACTTGTGTCTGATTTCCTCTTCCCTGTTGCTCGTTATTTACTCATCGTCGTTTTGTTTCTTTGTGTCATTTCAGAGGCTTCGGTTTCGTTACGTTTGCCGATCCTGCAAGTGTAGATAAAGTATTAGCTCAACCCCATCACGAATTAGATTCCAAGACGGTATGTTTGTGTGTTTTTGTATTGATTTCCTTTTAGTGTAAAACTGTAACAAACTGTTTACCTTCCAACCCCCCCCCCCCCCAAGGTCATTAAATACCTACTGTCTCGTCTTAAATAGACAGATCAGGGGAAAAAAAACCTCAAAATTAAGACCAAGTGTTAAAAACCTATCTCGCTGCAACTTTGCCCCCTCTCTTTAAGGGAAAATAATAAAAAAAATCGTTTTATTTGCTACCTTCACGGAACAGCTTCACTGTCAGTTACATAAATTGACAATCAAACCACCTAGTGGCCGATTAAATTGCTAGTTAAATGTAAGTCTTGCAATTAAATTCTAATCGCTTTTCCAAGCGGTGAGATCAGGATGAAACGCAAATAGGAGATGGTAAGATTTTGATTTCATGCATTTTTTTGTTTCTTATTAAAGAACAGCGTCTTCTTCTCTTTCCCCGCCCCCACTTTTTGTCAAAAAGAAGCGACTGCCGCAACTTGAGGCGGAAAGTTTGCTCAAGCTCAATAGTGGCAGCACACAAGCTGAGTTTGGCTGTAAATCGCATGAATGAGTTTCTTGTTGATCATTCTGTGTATCTTGTGTCATAGCATCTGTTTTGTAGCGTTGTATATACCCTTTCGACTTTGTTTTAACGTTCAGGACATGAATCCGATCAATTTCCCACGGCAGAAGCTGTTGTTTACGGTTGCATTAAGACATTATTTAGGTAATGACAACTCCATCAGAAGTAGTTTGTTTTCTGTTTAGTGACTTCTAGAAGACTGTAGTTACAGTACGTACATGTTTTAAAAATCCTCTTTACTTAGTTACAGCTAACTAACTAATTTTATACTGTAGTATTAAAAATGCCTAGTTTACAAATGTGCGCTACATAATGGTTTTAGTCAGTGCTAATTTTTCTGTAGTTTTTTTAATTGAATGACATGGGAAACTAGTCATGGCTAGATAATCCAGTTTGAGTTCGGAGTTCTTGTACGCTTTTCCCCAAACCCTCTGACAAACGAAAATTTTTTTGGGTGAGAAACTGGTTTCTCAGGCAACTCGCAATGACACTGGGTGAGATCATTAAAATTCCCACTCTGTCTTCACTCTGACCGACACACTAGATTAGAGATCCTCCAAGCACCCAAGGTATTAGCCTGCACTAACAAGGTTACTTAATGCTCCGAAACATTTAAAGGAACAGAAGAGGCCAACTCCAAAGCTAGCAGCAACGTTGGTTTTGGGACTTCTAATGGGAATAATTTAATGACATTTATCTGGAACTAGCTGTGGTATTAACCTGTTTTAAACACTAGAAGGTGCAAATAATGCCTTTTGCTAAAATCCTGCAAAACAAATGGACTGTCAACTTGCAATGTTTTTCTTCTTGGTCTCAAACTATGCCCCAGATGTGAAGATTGCTCTCTCTTGTCCTTCTGATTTTGTTGATGTTTTTGTCCACCAGCCAATTTTATTTTAGTATTTGCAGTGAGATTTGAAGATTGTCAATACATTGTGGTTTGCTTTGCCCTGTTATGGAAATAGTTTTGCAAATCTGTTTTGATTGCTGTTCTGAGCAAAGTTTTTGAAATGATTTTAAAGTGGGATTTGGGATGGTCATCCTGTGTTGTGGTGTTTTATTTTTTTTCTGGGTGTGAGGTGTTGGTTGTGGAATTATAATGGGCTTTGAGATATAAGGACACCATGCTGCCTGATGATGTTGTCAGAAGTGTAAGGGGTGAGTGCCGAAGGCATTGCTGACTCGATTCAGGGCAGAATAAAACACCTTCGACTTGTTGTGGTTGCTGAGGGTTTTGCCTGTGTGTATTCAGAGATTTGTTCTGGGACATTCCACTCCTTTTCTTATGTAACAGGAAAATGGCAGGAGAGATGATTCTGGGCTGGTAGTGCAGTTTTTCCGCATTGAAGCTCCAGTCAAAAAGTGATGCCACCCCTAGCTGTAGGTGGCAGTTTGCCTTTCTGTGTCTGTCTTCATTCTTACCCTCCCCCTCCTTTTTTAAACAAAAAAAAATGACAGACATACCTATTCTGCTTGCCATATTCCCTAGGGCTTAAAATGAAAATGAATGAATGAAACGGGAGCAGTCTGGGGTTGAACTGGATCTTGACAGCGCTTCTAATTTACTGAAGCGCTGCTGCATGTTCGTACTGGGTTTGAGTGTAGCCTGTGGAATACCTGCCACCAGGTGCATAGCTCCAAGAATCTGGCCTTTGAGCCCTGTCCCCAAGATCCCAGTTTTTCAGTTTTGAAACTTGCTGGAATACAATCCTCGGGTGCCTGTAGCCTTTCACATCTCGTGCTTGACCAAGCTCCATAAAGGAGCCAAGAGTGTTTTGTGATCTCTTTGTCGTCGAGATTGGCAGCTACGGATGGACATATAAGACCTCACCGTATCTTTTGAGGGGAAGGCTGCTGAGTTATGACCTGAATTTGCCTGCTGTACTCGATTCCATCCACCTGCAGGCTCCTCTCCAATCTATCTCCGTTTGACATACGCAGGACCCCCCCCCCCCCCCCCCCCCCCCCCAGGGTTGTCTCAGGCTCTGTACAAGTGGGGCTGTGGTTCTGTCTGGGCTAGGAGGAGGAGTATCCCTCTTTGTCCTGCCTCTGTCTTTCTAGCCTTGCTGCTTGGATACATTGCTGACCAGTGATGTCTGAAGTGAGCATGGTTGTTGACCCCTGTGACTTTTTGATGATATTCATCTGAAATGCCAGTGTTGGTCAGAGTACCTGATACTTCCACCATGATGGTGGAACTGATGGCCCCATCAGTCTCGATGCCTGCTTGAATCTGGTCCTGTGTAGGTTCGTGACCTCAAAAGAAGAGGTCCCACTTGCCTGGGTTTTACCTCCTATTGTGGAATGGGGAAGGTGTCATCTAGATTTACCTAGTTACAAGCTTCGTGGAGATTTGTAATTTTATTGGGAGTTGGGTAGAAATTGAAATTTTAGTTTGTTTCGCATCCACATCCAGTTCGGCTTAGAGCCAGGAAGGGCCCTGATCAGGGCTGAAGTTTCTGGAGTTGGTTCATTGCTGTGTGGTTGTTGGTTTAGGAAAGTTGGTGCCCACTTTGTCTTGTATTGGTTGCGCAGACCCAGTGTGGTGTTGAGCGAGGTCCCAGTGGATGGAGGAGAATCAGCAGGAATCTCCCTGGTGACAATTAACAAGTGATCTCTTGCTGGTCGTGAGTGTTCACGTGTAGCTGGAGAGGCCCTGGCATGCAACCCAACTAATCGCCCCCATGATAGATTTGTCTGAGTGACTAGTTTAGCAGTTGGAGAAGGACTCTGCAAATAAATTTGAACTTGGAGTTGACGTCTTGAGGTTGGATGTGTATACTGGTGGATTTGCACAGACAGCATCTTTACAGCTCAGGTGTGTGTAGGGAAGGAGCTGATTCAGAATTTTTTTTTCGTGTTTAAAATGTGAGCCTTGCCTTGCACAGCAGTGTTAATTCCAACTAGCTGTAGATTAGGAAATAAGTGCACCCCCTTTCTCTTGATTCTGGTTCTCTTTCATAGATGGCCTGACCTCTCATGATGGTGCCAAGTGCAGCACCATGCACTGGAGGTGTGTAAGCTTTGTGAATTGAAAGTGCATTGACAGCACAGGAACTGGTCATCTCCCAGCAAGCACAAAGATATCTGTGACATTCTGTAGACGTGTGAAAACATTTAAGTGGGCTACAGTGACCACAAAGGTCAGACTGTGACAGTCAAGAGGGTGAAAAATAATTTCTCACCTCCTTGACTTGTAACTATTTAAGAGTTGCTTCACAACAGTGTCAAGGATGAATAATCCTTAAGACTGCAGCTAAAGTCTTTAAAACAGGTTTAAAAAAGAAAGCAGTACAGGACACTAAGTGATGATCAGTCCCTTGCAATTCTTGGACCCGACCTTTAGAAACTTTCTGCTGTGATTCATTGCCTGAGAAACATGGTGTTTGTTTGGAATGGCCTGGGGTGGGGATGCATCCAATGATTTTTCTAACCCTCTTCTGATTTGCTTCAACAGATTGACCCTAAGGTTGCATTCCCCCGAAGAGCACAGCCCAAGGTAAGTGGGAGGGTCATTGTTGTCATTTTGTGTTCTCCCAAGACACTGTGAGGGATTATTTGAGGCAAGTGCTGTGGGAGGGGTTCAGAAGAAGAGATGTATCGGTTCTGAGTTGGTAATAAACCTTCAAAGCCTGTGTGCATTGTTGGATGTTCTGAGATAGGGCAGTGGGAGCATTTGTTACTGTGCTATTTTACACTTTTGTTTTCAATTGCAATCAAAACCTGCTCTTGAGGTTTTTCTTTGCTATTTACAAGTGGATCAAGGCTTTTTATTTGTTGTGATTTATTACGTGGCTTTTTGAAGAGTAGAAGGCAGCTTTCCTTTTTGACCTTGCTGAAACACGATTACGACAGATGGATTAATGCTGGATATTTTGAGGTTTGATTAGCCCAGAGGCTCCAAGTGGGGACAGTGGAGTGTGGTGGCTGTCCAGAGGGGAAAAGATGCTGTGCTAACAAGAAGTGTGTTGTGTGTTGAGCAGGGGACTGTCTTGTGAAAATGGAGATGGCAAGACGGGGCCTGACCCCTCCAGTGCTCTCTGACCTTTAGTATGAGAGGGTCAACATGTGGAGTTGTTTAATGTTGCTTTGAATGCAGGCTGACAGGATGTGAATGGGCCAAAAGCAAATTATGTAAATTATCTTGGAGCCTGATTGCATTAATGCTCAATGACTCTGGTAATCTGGAATGATTTGGTGTGTGTTTCAGGGAATCCTGTGTTAGCTGCTGTTCTTTATTCGTTTGTGCCTTTTTTAAAAGCAAGTTTTCATCCTGGCTACTGTGCAGATAAGAAACTTGTAGACTGTGGATGACCACCGAAAGGGACTTGTATTTGTTTGTAGCACCAAGGTATTTGGGTGTAAGTTGTCAGGGCCAGTTGGTAGGCGAGTGCATTGACAGACAGCAGCAGACTTGCCCATCCAACCTCTGGAGGCTGGAAGTGGAGCTGCTGTCTCCGTGTATCGGTGTGATAAGTGGTCATTTTCCAACACAGTAGCCGAATCTGAAATGAACGTAAACCAGGAAGCAGATGGGTCTGGGTCCTACCCATAAAAATACACACATTTAACTACTGTAATTTGCCCACTATCCAGCTTTCCGAGGCCGGCTTCCCGCCCCATTTCTACCGTTCCTGGAAATCACTTTTTTCCTTTTTTTTAATTTAATGGACGTTTTCACAATGGTAACTTGCTGCTGGACGTAATAGGATGGTAATGAAAGGGGGGGGGGGATCTCACTCAATAGTCCTTGTGTGAAAAGCACTAAAAATTACATTAAAGCAGGAACTATTTGAACTGTGACAGTGCTTAATGTGCATAGAGCTTAACACAAGGTCTAACAGTCTGGTGCCTCTATATAAGCCTGCATTCGGCACTTTGCTGGAGAGTTGTTTGACATGAGACTTAGAGACACAGTTTTTGGGAAAGGTAGTTGAGCTTTGAGTGACACTGCCCCGGTCACGAGAGGCGCACTGTTTCTGCTGCTTTGCCATTTCCAGTGGTTTGTAGCATTTTTTTATTACTGGCTTTGGGCTTGCTCATTGGGATCTGCCGTGGGGAATGTAAAATGAGAAGCAGAGCGGTAGAAGGTCACGCCAAGAAGAGCAGCTTCAGGTGGAAGGCGCAGCCGCACGGTGTAACTGTTTGTGGAGAATTGCTCTGGTTTGGGCTTGTATAGAAATAATTCGTGATTTTTAGCATGAGGCAAACTCACCAAACAAGAAGTTCTGCCACAACTGAACAAGCTGTGTTATTGATGACCTGCAGCCTGGCTGGCGGCTCTCTCTCTCTCTTTGTCTCTCTGCCTGATTTGCTGCCCTCGCTGTGCTCACATGGGCAGAGGTCAGGGTTTGCAGGATGTGTGGAGGTCACTACAGGAGCTGTCAGACTCCGACAACCGGGCGCTTCGGCTGCCGGTGGACTGGAGCGTGCCCGGGTGGACGGAACGTTCTGACACCTCGCCCTGAAGCTACGTTGCACAGCAGGATCCCACCAGTAGATTTCGACTGCTGTGTGCTCACCTTTTTGAGCTGCCAGCACGCAAGATTGGCGGCGGATTCAGAGACACCTCTGCAGTCTATCATACACTCTGTGTGAGACTGTCACAGCCACGTTTTGCTTGCTTTCGGTTTGACTTGCA
Organism: Stegostoma tigrinum; assembly: GCF_030684315.1. NCBI lineage: Eukaryota > Metazoa > Chordata > Chondrichthyes > Orectolobiformes > Stegostomatidae > Stegostoma > Stegostoma tigrinum. The sequence continues at coordinate 38,498,972 of NC_081380.1, forward strand.
ATACAAAGGTAGAAGTGGAGGCCAACAGTTGTCGACTCCAACTCTTTTTGATACAGAGCCTAGTGGGAGCCCTTGATTCCGAGAATAAACTTTGCTGTTTTTCTCCCTCGGGTCTGAGCCTGGCTATGTTCTATGCATGTGTAGGTAGTGTTTGACTGTGGTCTTTAGTATTCAGTGTTGTCTGCACTTCCTGCAGAGCACTCCTTTTCAGCAGTATCCCTCACTGGAGCTAACATTTAGACCTCCTCCTCGTTGGCAGCAGTTGAAATGTAAAGGTTTTTCGTGGTGGGGAGTGGGCGTTGAGGTAGTGTAAAGCGACTGGCATTTGGAAAGTTGCTGCTTGTGGACCTATTTGCTAGCCATCAAATTAAACCTTCTCCTCGGAGATATTGCTGTACTTTGAATACGACAGATTTGGGTCCTTTTGGAAGTGCCAGGAGGTGTTGTAGATTTGTATTAAAAATCAAATTGGTCCTGGCTGTACGGGATTGCTGGCACTGTGCGATTACACAGGTGTACGTTGAGAGACTGTGCATAGCTGTGACCATTTTCACCCCTGCTTAAATCAGGCCCTGCTCACTCAGAGGTACATTTATATGTGATTCGCAAGCTGAAATTTCTTTGACAACTGCGGCCTCTTTCAAGTCTCACTTATTCATCAGCAATGAAACACAGCTTCTCAATGCCTTACGAGACCTCCGCCTTCTACAACTGCATTCAATTTAGATCTGCCTTGAAGTCCCTTTTCTTTTTATGCGTGCGTGTGTATGTATTTTAAAAAAGGCTGTTGAGAAAGCTTTTAAAATAAGCAGGGGTGACCTAGACGCATAAATCAGCCCAGTATAACAAAAAGCACTGCATGGAGCAGAGAGGCGTGTGTCTGCGTGTCGCCAAAGGACAACGGGGAAGGGTGATGTGGGGTTCTAACATTCTCTGTTGTTTAGCCAAATCCTGCTCAGTTTCTCACAGCTATTATATGCAATGAAACTATCCTGCTTGAAGAAATGAGCCAGAACTAGGGCCCCATGACTAAGTGCTGGGAGAAAACCAAATGTTTGACAGGAGGTTACCAGAATAATTTTGTAAATATGCTGTTGCGTTTTTTAAAAAACTGTAATAAGACCCCTTTTTCCACATCCTTATCATGTCCATCTTGCTGTTTCACTGAACACTTTTTTAAAAAAAAATTCTTCCCCTCTTTCCCCCCAAGATTCCAATCATCAGGATTTTTCTGCTCTTTTTCTCACTTTGTACCTGCTGGGAGTGTGTTGATTTAGTGTGATTTATTTTATTTTAATTAAAGAATTATAGTGGATTGAGTCTGTTTACTTCCACATGGGGCTCAGCATCTACTTTTTTTTTTTCCCTTGACCGCTTAACCCCAAACCCCCTGCCCAGTACACCCCCCCCCACCCCCAAACCACACTCCTTGCTGAATGACCACCAATCTTTTGAGATAAGCTTGCTCTTAATTTGTTTTCCCAGCAAACCTTTCGCTATGGTGGCAAGCGGATCTAGGCATTGATTGTGGGAGGCACTGTTGCCCTGTTAAAGAGTGGGCATTACCGGTATTGTTTGCTTCCTGACCCCCACCCTCCCCTGCTCTAAGGGGTCAGTGCGGGAAGATGAAACGGCACAGTTTTTGTTTCTTGCCTGTACTGTTTTGGTGCTGCTGACTAATCGGGTCACGTTCACTTGCTGTTTGTGCTAATGTGATGCATTGAGCCAATTTTTTGCTTTTAAAAACAAAACAAAAACATTAATCATAGTGTTAAAATGAGGTTGCAGAGGAAATATAACTCCCCAGGTATATTCCCTAATAGCATTGCTGCTGGAATCCAGAGGTTCAGCGTTGGGAAGACTGACCTCCGTACGCAAATGGAATTGTTGCTGATGGTGGGATCACAGTGAGGCATTATGCACTCCTTGAGATTTTATTTCTTTTGTAACCACCTAGTGCTAAAGATTATAAATCCTGCCCTTCTAAACATGGGATGTGTATTTGGAGGTCACGTCGGATACAAGTGTAGAACAGAGTAGTCCGAGGTCTGTCACGTATGGTGGCAATTGGAGCAACTTGAAGTCAGTCAATAAAACGAGAAGTATTGGCACTGCATTAAAGTGAATTGGATTAAATGTGATTTCTTTTACCTATAAAGGATGAGTGCTGATATGCTAACTAGGGCTAAGTGTTTTGTCTGCGTCGCGCACCAGGATGAAGATAGACCCCTCTCTGCTTGTCTGCCTGCCTGTATTTTCTTTCTTGCTCCCTTTCACTTTCTCCTTTCTCTTATTTTCTTTCCTGTCATGTTGTTTCCTTTTTTTTACTGTCTTGCTCTTGTTCTGTCACATTGTTTCCCTCACTGCCTCAAAGGTGATTCCAGTTTGTCTTACAACTTGCCCATCCTCTCCAGATTAGACAAGTTAGATCTCACTCCTCGTGAAGAACACAGGTCTGGGAGTTGACCTGACCAAAGGCCTTTAAAATAATGAAAGATTTTGATTGGTGTGGATGCAGAGAGAATGTGGGCAAGACGTTAACTCTAGCCTATAAAAGATAGGCACCAAGAAGTCCTATAGAGGCAGTGCCCTAGTTGTGAATGGGTTCTGTTCGAGTCTTATTTGGAAATTAATTTGGAGCGCAACACGGGAAATAAGGAAATACCTGCACCTAAGTGTTATTTGTCAGATATTTAAAATTGCACTCCTGTGCAGGATAACATTCATATTGTAGGTTGGATGTCGGTAAATTGGGGACATCGGTGATGAACTCGGAGGAATTTCATTCTTTGGTGCTGATTATAGAACTGGCTGTCACAGGTGGGTGTTTGGAGCAGGAAGTCTGGATGTGTTCAAGGGGCACCCTGAGAACATTGAGGGAGGGAAAGAGGGGAGGAATGGGCGGTTACAGTGACAGACACGGGTGAGGACGTGTCAGTGGAGCAATGATTGCACGGTCTGCTCGTGTTGGATAAGCTACAAACCACCCCCGCCCCCCCAACCCATCTCGGTTTGCATTGTTGTTTGACTTATGCACAGTTGTTTTTTTTAAATGAAGTTTGGCTTGTCGGGGACTTTGCAAATGTTCAGTTTTGGTTTGCGCGCCAGCTGTGCAGCTTCCCATTGTGAGGACTCAGCAATAAATCTCTGCTCTGTGATGTTCCTGCCCAGCAAATTCCCAAAAGAATGCTGCTTCTCTTAGTGTCATGGGCAGTGTCATTCATGAGAGCTGTGACACTGAACTCAAAATAACTTGATAACTGTTCTCTCCCTCTGTTGCTTCCTTATTGGGTTTGAGCACATTGCCTTCAAGTGTTTGCTGCTTTCTCGCTGCTCATGCCTTGCGGAGTGCTGTTCAGTGACATGAGCATCAGCCAGCCATTGTGCTCCACTTGAAGGTACATCTCTCCTGCTCATTTTATTACCCCATAATCAGTATTGTGAATTGATGATGTAGCCTTGGAGAATACAGCCCTTCTCTGGTTTATTACCTTAGCACCCAGTGGATAGGTACGCCGTGAACCTGGCAGAAGGCATGCAGGGACGTGGGAACTCTGTTCAGTGGTGCTGAAGTGCCAAGCCAGAGCGCAAACATGCCACTGCAGGTTGGTGCAGAGGCAGGTCATGGAGATGCGCAGAAGCTCAGATAGAAGAGCCATTTAAATCTCTACAGTGTGGGAGCAGGCCATTCAGCCCGTCGGGTCCACACGAATCCTCTGAAGAGCATCCCACCCTCCGTCTCCTGTCCTTGTAACCTGGCATTTCCTGCAGCTAATCCACCCTGCCTGCACATCCTTGGACACTTATGGGCAATTTAGCATGGCCAACCCACCTAACCTGCACTTTGGACTGTGGAAGGAAATTGGAGGAAACTCATGCAGACATGGGGAGAATGTGTGCATGCTCCAAATGGACACTCCCCCGACGCTGGACGTGAACGCGGGTCCCTGATGCCGAGTCTGCAATGCTAACCAGATATTCCCTGGATTCTGACTGGAGGAGCAATGGAAGCTTTAATAGAAGGAGATGAGCCCAGCTGTGATGGTGCTGTGTGATGGAAATGTGAGGGAGTGGGCAAAAGGTATATTTACACTTTAACTGGCTTGCCCTTCCTGAGACTGGAATTTACTTCGGGGGAAAGTTGAAAAGCCCATACAGATTTCTTTCCACTTTTTGTGCGTTTTGGACTTCTCTGGGGCATCCTTCCCAGCTTGAGAAATCATTCCAGGCTCGGAATTGCTCATTTGCCAGGGTGGTAACCTGTGCTTGATGTAAAGGGCGTGCTAACTCGAATTGTGCCTATTACAAAGCCAATTTTGTCAAACATTCTGGTTTTCGGTTGGTTTGTTTTTCTGCTAGCGCTTGGATTGTTGGGAGTTTTCAGGGATGCATTCCACCATCAATGCTGTGGCCCTCACAGGGTAAGTACCCAGAGAACCCACTATGGGTGAGTTGGATTTGGATTTTGTCATTTTATTTCTGTGCCCTCCGACCTGCCCAATCCCAGCACTGTTTTGTTGTACCAGTGGAACTTCTAATGACATCCATATGTCACCATTTAGTAGAGGGCTTTGAGGTGGGTCTGGCTGCAGAAATGCTATCCTCTGTTATCTTTGTTCTGTAGACAGATGTGAATGCCAATCTCCCTCTGGACGAGAGATTGTCAGCGCAGCTCCCCATTCCCCCGAGCATGTTGCGCTGTGGATGGTTTGAGAATTCCTGACACAATAGCAATGTTTCCATGGATGTGCATTGCAGCTACCTGCTTCCAGTGATACCACGTGGAAGTACAGATGGCAGGAGATCAGTGTTCATGGTGTCCCACTTCTGCCAACCTCACCCGTGGCCCAGCTTGTCTGGGTGGGTGGGGGTTGGCTGGGGGCTTGTGAGGAAGCAGATGGCCGGTTGTTGACCTTTTGCCGTTTGGTGTCAGGATGCTGGTGGCTGCCGTTCAGCGTAGGACCAATAAATCTATTGGCTCTGCTGGTGAGATTGTGGCCTGGAATTTGGCTTCACCTTCCTGTTTGGCTGACCTGTGACCATGTCTGCAAAGCCACCGCTTGCAGCATCCGTCACCATTAGAGGGCTGGGCAGCACCTTCGATTCTTAATCAACTTATGTATGCTCACTTGCCTTTCTCTGCCTTGACAAGAGCACCCAGTGTTCACCTCGAGCAGCAGCAAGGACTTTGTTTTGTTTTTTTTGTCTTCCTTTTAAGCCTTCTTTAAATTTGTCACATGTGCAACTTTTTCTAGCTCCTGTCTCTCGCGCTTTCGTTCAGTTGTGCTGTCACCTCGGAAGGTTCTCAGTTCGCGCGCTTCTCCGAAGACTCGAGCACCAATTCCAGCCCGAAGCTCTGCTGCAGTCCAGGGGAAGTGCTGCACTGTTGGAAGTGTGCTGTTTGTCTGAAGAGATGTTACATCGAGACCCTTGTCTGGTTCCTAGGGCAGGTGTAATATCCCGTGACGATTTGAAGAACGGGGCATTCTCCTTTAGACTCCTGGCTAGTTCGATCGCCTTGATCAATAACAGCTAATCTGGTTTTGTCATGCTGTGGGAGCTTACTCTGTGCAATAATGGCTTGTCGCACTGCCAGCATGGCAACTTCAAGTACCTGATTTGGTTGAAAGGACGTGCTGAGGTTGCGGAAGGTTTTATACAAATGCAAGTGCTTTTCTTGTTTTTGCACATGTTCAAACGTGTGCCTCAAACTATAATTATGCTAATGAGTAAGCCTTAAGTTGTTTTTTTCTTGCATTTAGCTTTACATAATTCTCATTTTGTACGTTGCGCCTATCATGAAAGTTGCTTGCTATGCAACTCGCAAAGAAATTAAAGGACTACCTCTCGCGGAGCCTGAATTTGTCAGGTCTTCCTGGCTTAATCCACACGGTCCTTGTCATTAAGGAAGGAAAAGAGACACGTAATAAAAGGGCATTGACTGCAACAGGTGGTGCTGCATCTCGGGGGAAGCCATTAACTGCGTATTAAACAGACTCATTGACTTAATCCGAAAGCAGGCTTTCAAAGTTGTTGAGCCTGAGTATTTCGGAGAGGTAAATAGGACGATGAGTAGCTCTGTTGGTATGTAGACTTATTTCTTGTGTCCGGAGGCTGCTGCATATGTTACATTGACATGCCCATGCCCTGTGCAGTTGTGTAAATGGTTTGCACAATGACAGTGTGATCTCCGTGTGGTCAGGTGTGCTCGTGCGAACCTCCCCCAGCTCCTATCACAGTAGAGCGGATTGCAGGGTCTGCAGTATTGGAATGGACTGTCTCAGACAACAGTCAGTGCACTGTTTGCCACGTTTAATTGCCAGCCTAGCCGTACTGTGTGAGCTTTTCACAGTGACATGGTGGACAACACACTGGAGCTGAAGCTGCAGAAGGGTTGAGGAGTCGATGAGTTACACCAGGGTGCTAGGCTGACCTTTTCAACTCTCTCTCTTGGATGTATTGGATTTGCTTTCTAGCCTTTTTTGAGCATAATTGTGACAATGTTTATTCTCTCCTGTGTGGAATTCCCTTTCTGGTTTCAGGATCGCCGGCTCTGAGGACAGGTTATGAAAGTTGTTTAAACTTTGGAATCTGTGTTGAGGTCAGTTGTGTATTCCTGATGGGTGTTTATTTCCATCCCCCTTCCTGAAAGTCATTATTGGAAATTGTGTAACTCATAGTGGACAACGTTGCTTTCACGCTTAGAAAATTGGTCCCTTTCTGTAGTGACGTCTAGTTGTTTCGTGCAATAGAGAGGGCGCTTTGCAAAAGTCAGTTTTGAAGCAGGGCTACTGGACCCGCAACATTAACTCTGTTTTCTCCCCACACATGTTGCCAGACCCACTGAGTTTTTCATGCAGTTTCTGATTTTTGCTTCTGATTTCTGGCATCTGTAGTTGCTTTTGTTTGTTTTTGGTGAAAGTCGGTAGTAGTGAGGCAAATTACTTACCGTGCTGGCTATGGGGCAGTGAAAGTGAAGAAGTAGGAATGTAAATATGAAAGGTTGTATAGAAGACTCTTATCCAAAGAGTAACCATACAGGGGAATACGTTTGCAGAATAAATATTCACTTTACACATGAATAGATGTAGGAATGGCTTATCAAATGAAAGTGGGCCTTTTTGGAGTTTACTGCCTGCCTTCCCCAGTGTTGTTGAGGTATTTAATTGTGTATCAGAGACAACTTCAACTGCTTAAATCTTCAAAATGCTTATTTGAAACGATTATCTGCATGGTCACCTTTTTTCTGTCATCTGACCTGCTTATCTGGTTTTAACAGCTTACCTTTCTTTTGTCTTAGCTGCATTGATTTTATGCATCCAATTTTTTAGAGCCCTGAAGCATTTTGGCTTCATCATCCCTCCCCACTGATCCCATAGTCCGTTTTCTCCTTATTCCTGAACCCCAAATTCTTGATGAAGGGAATGTGGTTGGGCACTGAGTGCCCTTTACCTCTCCTTATTTTTGTTTTTGGTGAGTCCCCAGATGTCAAGTATCAACTGGCAGTTCACCCACATCAGTGTCCGGTCCCCTGCTTCCCCACACCTCTTCCACCCTCGCCTAGAGAATTTGCATGATGTAGCATCATTCCGGATGTTCTCGGGTCACTTTCCAGCTGGTCAGGTACCTTTTTGGGAACTGTGGGTGCATTGTTGGAATGGCTGCACAAGAAGATTCCACAAATAAATGTGGTAGTTCCTCTAGATTTTTTTCTTTGAGGGCTGTGGGCACTGTTGACGAGGTCAACTTTCATTGCCTGTCCCCAGTCATCCCTGACATGAGTGTCTTGCTGGACCAATTCAGAGGGTAGCAAAGAGGCGACCACATTGCTGTGAGGCTGAAGTCATGTGTAGGTCGACTGGGTAAAATCAGCTGGTTTTCTCCCCTCAAGATGGTGCACCACATAGGTTTCTGCAACAGCCAATAACTTCACCGCTTCTGTTGTCAAGGCTGGCTTTGAATTTTGCATCTTTTTCTTAATTGGATTTAAATTTATCAGATGGTGGGATTTGAACCAGTGTCCCACAACATTAGCCTTGGCCCCTGCGTTACTAGTCTACTGACGTTACCAAGACTTTACTGCTTCTGACTACAGTAATGTGTTTTCAGTGGTACGTACTGATCAGGGACTCCAGGGATACATCCTGGCATCTCTATTATAATAACTTGGCCTTGATCCTCAGATTCCCCCTCCTGGCCTGGACGTCTGCACAGTGTATTTGAATTGAGTCAAGAGGCCATTAGGGAAGCAGCAAGCCACCCCTTTAATGACTGACAGCATCTTGTGTCCAAACCTGGTCCCTATGCCCTTCTGAAAGTAAACTAAGACAAGGAGTAATGGGGAGGCGGTGGTAATGTCACTGGGCTAGTAACCCAGAGACCCGGGCTAATATCCTGAGGACCTAGCTTTGAATCCCAAGAGCTGGTGAGAAATTGCATTGAATAAAAATCTGGAGTAAAAGGTTGGGCCTAGTGGTGACCATGAAAAACCCATCTGGCTCACTGTCCTTGAAGCAAGGAAACATGCCATCCTTAACTGGCCTGTTTCGGACACGCAGCAATGTGGTTCATTTTTAACTGCCCTCTGTGCATATTTGGGGATGGCCGGTAAGTGCTGGCTCACCCCATAATGCCCACATCCCACAAAGCATGGTAGTACGCTATTCTGCCAGATCCTGGTTGGTACGTCTGCTGGGCTACAGTGAAGCACTGATCAGGTGGTCTTTAAGAAAGCAGTGAGGCAGCTTGGCTTGAGCTGTGCATTAACAGGGCCATTGGAATGTCCAGATGATGGTGATACTCACGATTCTGAACACTGTTAACCTGCTGCCCTTTGCATTCTTTCCAGGGTAGAGACCAGGGAAGTTGTGTTGTCAGCGGGGCTACATTTTGGCTGCTTTTAGATTACTTTTTTTTTCTAAAACATAAAAGTTGAGACCCTTTCTTTTCTTGTACCGTTTCTTGCTTCTCCTGTCGTCGTCTCATCCATTGCCTTTGTCTTTTTTTCTTCTTGCTTTTAGCGCAGCTGCAAATTTTATCAGCCTTACTGTGTGATCTCGTGGGGCTAGCATTGTTACTGACTCTACTTCTGATTTGAGTCAGGCTGCTGCTTGGAGTGCTGTGATTGTGCACTTTGTGATACAGTCTTGGGCAGCATCTCCTGCACACTCTCTATATACAGTCTTTAATAACACTTTCAGGAGATGCAGACTCCTGCTGTGCAGGGTTTTGTGCTCCTGCCTGATTACTTGTTGAGAGTTACAGCCCTTTTTATCCCTGTCGTGCTTTCACCTGGAAAGGTATATTGCTTTATTTTATTTAAATAGGTAGGGCAGATGTTGAAGGTGAGTGTGGAAAAGTTGAAAAGAGGTCATACTTCCCCACACTATGTGGGAGCAGACCATTTGGCCCATCAAGGCCATACCGACGCTTTGAAGAGCATCCTGCCCAGATATTCTCTTCCTCCACCCCTTCCCAAATCCTCTTTTTGTAACCCTGCATTTCCCATGACTCACCTGCACACAGTTGAACTTCCAGGGGAAACCGAAGCACCCAGAGGATTCGCCAGGCCTGCATGGGAGAATGTGCAAACTCCACACTGTGGGATAAGAGTTTTCTATCCAACCTTTCTTCACATTCACATTCCTACTTCACTTCCACTGCCTGACGGTGGAATTCCAACCTGGTTCCCTGGCACTGTGAGGCAGCAGTGCTAACCACTGAGCCATGTTTTTTAATGCCAAAGTGTAGTAGGTGCCTGGAACGTGCTGCCAAGGGGGTTGTAGAGGCAGAAATGATAGTGTAATTTGAGAAATTTGGACAGACACGTGACCTGGCAGGGAACAGAGAGATACAGAAACCATGTGCAGGCAGATATGCTTAGTTCAGAATGGATCACAGTCGGCACAGAAATGGTGGGCCAAAGGACCTGTTCCTGTGCTATACTGTTCTGTGTAAGTTCTATATAATGTGATATGGTTTTCGGTACACCCTGCAATGAGGTAAGTCTGCTGGTAACATCTCCTTGATCCACCATGAAGCTGAGATACTCCACACGTTGACACATCACCAAGTTGACACAAATGTGCCCACTTTGGTATTTAACGAGTTTTCATCACCTTAGATGGTTGGAATTTAAGGAGCTGAAGTAGTGACATTGCAGGGATGGCTGTTTGTATATGGTATATCTAAGTCACTGTCATATTGGGTTAAAGGAAGGAGCAGAAATCTTTGATTTGAGGATAGAGCTGTATCTGCTCAAACATTTGAGCATTTCTGGTTGGGGAGAATTGGAAGTCTGTTCTCCTGGATTGGCTACAGTGAGCAAGACCGAAATGACTCGGGTTGGATGTTAGAATGTCATGTGATATGCAGAAAAGGAGGGTGACTGGGAACTGAGTTCTAGACTGGTCGCAACTGTGTGGAATGGCAGTACTCCCCTCAAAGCTCAGAAGGATCCACTTCTGTTCCTACACTTAGAAAATCTCTCAGTATTACTACCAGAGAGGAGATGGAAGAGTTCCTGTGAATGTTGCAGTCCAATGAAATGTTGTACATGGAATAAATGTAGCTATAAGTTGGTGTCCGTTTGCAAGGTGTTAAACCTGCTCTGTTACCGGGGTGAAGCATGATAAAGGAACGTTATTAATATTTGTCTGAAAGTTAACGTTATTCCCTTAGCCCTAGGACTGTTCTGCCTATCCCCCGCTTTTAAACTTTATTTCCTCCCTCTCCATGTTGGTTGTCAGAAGCTCTGGTACCATTTTAACCCTGAATGTTTTTCAAGAGCTGGTAACCCTGGTTGCATACGTGACATCAATGTGTCACGTGCCCTGTGACAAGAGAGACCTATTAATCTTGAGAAAGTGTTTACTGCCATGTGCATCTGCTGCACCACGCAATCCAACTCTCTGAAGGCAGCACAGAGACCAGGTGTTGATGTGGAGGTTGTGTTGGCAAATGTTGTTTGCGAGGAGCAGCTTTTAACCATCTCTGTACCGGCCGTCCTTTCACTCGCTCGTCTTTTCTTGTGGAATTCTTTAGATGCAATAAATCTGCAAGGACCTTTTTTTTTTGATTCCTCCTTGCAAACTTTCGAAAGTTGGCCTCTGTAATTCCAAACTCTTCCCAACTAGCTGCTGTTCACCAGGAGTGGTTCATTGCCTGCTTTACAAGCTTGGGAGCAGCTGGTGATGTTGGACTAGTGCTTGCCAAGGTTCCCAGTCAGCAAGATTTTCCTGTTCCTTCGGTCTGCTCCCAACCAATGATTACAAAACGCTATTCATGATCAGTCAAGCTTTCCATTACTGGTATGTTGCATGACTACCAAGATGGCAGGAGGTAAATGAGACAAACCATGGACTTCCTTTGTTCAGTATAGTTACATTCTCACTTAGTCAATACCACAGAAGGCTATGTTGCAATTCTTTGACATGTACGTCTGATGGATGGGCACAAATCGATTGGCTCCCTTCAGGTTTTCAGCCTGTCTCAGTTGAATTAAGCCAGGCAGTTCGTTCTTCATCGGTCTTTGATAGTTGCATGCTAATGTTGAACGTTAGTGACTCGTGGCTACAACAAGCATTCACTGTGAGGTGGAGCGTCCAGCAATGATTTGAAAACATAGATCAGTAGCAAGGTTAATATGTGGATAAACTGAAGACATTGTACATATGCCAGATGTTGTTCCTGGTATCTGGATGATTGATTCACTCCTTTTTTTTATTCCTGTAGAACTGAGATGCATTCTGGATACTTTTTTTTAAATAAACTTGCTTAGCGATGTTATGGTGCCCCTCTGGAGTAAGGTGGGACTTGAACTTGGACCTCGCTGTTCAGAGGTTACCACCTCTCCAAGACCCCCTCATGAGAGAAATTCTAGCATTACAAATGTCGCCCCAGCTGATATTAACCATCACAACACAATGGCAAACAAGGTTGAAACTTCTTGTACTGTGTTTTTGGTACCCTTACTTAGGGAGACATTAGTGGATGGTTGTTGTAGAGAATGTTGCACAGTGCAGTTGATACAATAATATGTTGTGGTAAAGATGGTGGGGTTTACAATAATTACCATTTAGGCTGGTCCTGAAGATGCATCATTCAAATTGGTTAATGAGCAAGTTTGAATCTTGCAAGAATGCAGGTATAGTGATCTGCAGGGAATGATCACTATATTTTACTGAGGAAGTGCATAATGCAAATTAGTGGAAGATTTGCATTGGTTAAATTTGAAGATGTTGTGGAGGCAAATGATTGTTTGCAATTCTTCTTTCATAATCAGTTGTACAAAGTAGACTGGTTTGGTTGATTTTTTTTTTGTACAACCTTCAAGCAGGAGCAAGGAAGGAAGAGCTTGCATTTATATATCACTTTTTACAATCTCCAGATGTCCCAGTGTATTTGAGAGCAAATTACAGGTGACTAAGGAAATTTTGATAGAGATTTGAAATTGTGAAGGATTCTGAGTACGGAGGCTAGGAATACTGCGGTAAATATCTCCCCCTCCTGACTCCCCAGATCCTGTCCACCATCTACAAGGCACAAGTCAGGAGTGTGTTGGAATACTCCCCCATTTGCCTGGATGGGTGCAGCCCCAACAACACAAGAAGCTCGACACCATCCAGGACAAAGCAGCCTGCTTGATTGGCACCACAGCCACAAACATTCACTCCCTCCTACACCATGCTCGGTAGTAGAAGTGTGTACTATCCATAAGATGCACTGCAGAAATTCACCAAATATCCTCAGTCAGCACCCTCCAAACCCACAACCACTTCCATCTGGAGGGACAAGGGCAGCAGATACATGAGAACACCCCCACCTTTTGAAGTTCCTGTCCAAGCCACTTCTCATCCTGATTTGGAAGTATGTTGCCATTCCTTCCCTGTTGGCTCAAAATACTGGAATTCCCTCTCTAATGGCATTGTGGGTCAACCCGCAGCAGATGAACTGCAGTGGTTCAAGAAGGCAGCTCACCACCACCTTCTCAAGGGCAGCTAGGGACTGGCAATAAATGCTGGGCCAGCCAGCGACGCCTACATCCAACAAAAATGATTTATTTAAAAAAAAAGGGGGTCCCTGACTTGCAAGTATGATCCTATACTTTGTATTTTAAAATTTAAAGACCCAAAATGTGACCGTTTCCTGCATTTATGAACGGCTACTTTCCATTGTCCTGAATGGTGCTTTGCCTTGCGTTGCAATTGATTTGCAAAAAAACTCCAGACTGGTTCCATTCTGCCACCTGGGGACTGCTTCTAGTTACTTTTAATCGGAGGGGACAGATCCAGATTGATAACTTGAGCCAAAACTCTTTCATGCAACATAGTTGACCAGGAATCTCTTTTGCTCTTACTTCCAACCCACACCAATAGCAGGCAGTATTTATAATGATATGCAACCTCTTTATCATCTGGTCTCCGGCATTCCTGCCAGACCCAAAGGGAGTTAGGCTGGGTGTTTAGCTAACAGGATGAGCACTTAACTGGGCATGTATCTGTGGAGAACAAATGATTCTTGCTGGAGTCTTGTGATGTGTGAGATGGAGTAAAACTCCATCTGGAAGAATACATGCTTGGTCTCTGTCTATCCAATATTTAACCTCTGATTTAACAACCTTGTTGGCTATGTTATATAGCTATCTTCCCAGGATCATCGGGTCCTGGGCTTGTATTCGGAGCTTTTGGCTCAGAGGCAGAGACACTACTGATTTTTGCAGCACAAGACTGACTTTTGTTTGTTGGAAATGATAAATGAGGCAGCATCCTGATTATGAGCACTGTTGAATGTGATATTTAATGAGGACTTCTGTAGTGGCTGCAATGCCAGCTATTTGCAACAAATTTTGTTGCACGAATTTGCAGCAAAGATCCCAACGAGGGCTGTGATGATGACCATCTCTGTGATTATTGTTTGAGAAGTAAATATTGACCTGGATACAGGGAAGAGCTTCTTTCTTGTGGTTTGAAATGGTGTTGCGGAATTGTTTTACATTCACCTGTAGGCCAGGCTAAAGCTCCATGCTTTAAAGTTTTTAGTCGGCAGGGGAAAGCACCCTCCACGCTACCCTGGGGCAATCAGCCTAGACCTAATAGTCAATGCCTCAGCCAGGATGTGAACTAGCTGAGTGCAGTTTGAAAGTGTAGCCTGTCACTGATGAATGCTCTCACTTGCTGCTATATGTCCTGAATTCTGGGGCAGATTTAATGATGAAAGGTCTCCTAAAAGTGCCTGTGTAGGTTGAACTTATCTCTTGGATGTGCTGAATATGTTTTGGGAGCAGCATTTTAGAGATATAGAGTCATACAGATGTATGGCATGGAAACAGACCCTTTTGGTGCAACTTGTCCATGCTGACCAGACATCTTAAGTTAATCTAGTTATCCTCAGGCAGTTTGTGGCACATTGTGAGTTTATTCAAATGTTATTCCCTTCCACCTTAAATTTGCATTTGGAGCAATTTCTGGCTTTCAAGTCAGAACATCCCAAATACATTCAGGGAAGGCAAATTGGCAAAGTACCATGCACACATTTATTACAAGTTAATTATTTTTCTGCTGTTTTGGCACTAGCGTTGTCTGTGGAAGCTACCTGAGAATTATCGTAGATCTGCATCGGTGGGGTGGTGGTCAATGTGGTAGGTACTCCGTTATCAGGATGTCTTGTTGCTCCCTCCATGATTCACTTCATAAATGTCAGGCTGTGCTGTGCACACACACCAGGGATGTCTGTTTTCATGACTGGTTTGTGTTGTTAGTCTACCTGAACCGGTGGTTCAATGGGAAAAGCTGCGGTTAGTATTAACTGCACTAGGTTTAGGGCATAGAACCAGGAGGGGGCCGTTCAGTCCTTTAGCTTCTTGCATCGTTTAATGAGGTTATGGCTTATCTGTATCTGAACTCCATCCTCCTGTATCCATAATACTGTTTTGAATGGCATAGCTGGGTTGGCTAGGACTGTAATCAGCAGCGTTGAGAAGGATTGGGGAGGACATTTCATAGAAACCTATAAAATTCGAACTGGACTGGATGGCATTAATGCAGGAAGGACGTTCCCAATGACCCCAGTTCTGGACACACCAGGATAGGCTATTTAGTATTGAGATGTGGAGAAATGTCTTCATCCAGAGAGTGGTGAGCCTGTGGAATTGTCTGTCACAGAAAGTGATTGATGGTAGGCCATTGAATGTTTTCGAGAAGGAGCTAGATACAGTTCTTGGGACTAAAGGGATCAAAAGGGTACAGGGAGAAAGTGGGACCAGAATCATGAATTGGATGATCAACTGTGTGATCTGTTTGAATAGTGGAGCAAGTTCGAAGGCCTGAATGGTCAACTCCTGTTCCTATTTTTGTACACTTTCAATCTCAAAGCTACCCATCTCTGGTTTAAAATTGAGATTTGATGTAGGGGTCTGAAGTGCCGTAATATGACTGGATCAGTCGCCTAGAGGCATAGGCTCACAGTGACAATACCACTATGCTGACCCCTTTACAAATGACCAGTTATCGTGTGCATCTACAGGATGTGCAACTGTAGCCCAACATGGGTCAGCACCATCTGATGTGGATGGGAAAATACCTGGGGTGGGGTGGGTGGGGGGAGTAGATGTGACGTGGTCAAGAGCTAGAACTTTGCAAAGCGTTTGGAGGCTGACTGATTCTTCCAAAAAAAAACTATGCAAAAGTTTAGTGTTTTGTTTTTGTGAATAGGAATGTTGGTGGATTGGCAGTCACAAGTTCAGAATAACTTAGGAATTTGCCAGTGGCTGGTATGGGGATAGAGTTGCTATGGTCACTCCTATAGGCGCAGCCTGCTATGAATCTAAAACCGTGGCTGCCTGTTTCTCGCAGTCTACAGCGTCTGCATCTGAAACCGGTAGTGCAGCACTCTTACAGATGCAAACTTGGGAGGTGACCGCCTGTCTGAGGCCCTGTGCAGCAAAGTTTGACTTGCCCTGGTTAACCAGTGCCAGGAAAACCAGGCCCACATGTGGCCTAACAGGTCAGCTTTTATGTATATTTACGAAAGTACAGTTGGCTGAATGAGGAGCGGGAGCCCCATCTTCAGTCGTGTTTAATGACGGCCCAGCCCCTTCGTGGAAATGTTGCTCCCCTCTCTTGGCTCTTTTTTAATGAGCCATTGCTCTTCTGAAGTCCGCTGCAGTCCTTTTTTTAGCAGCTATTTGTCATGGATTCCGTTAATCAGAAATGGGTGGGTGGAGTGGGAGACAAAGCAACAGGGGAGCAGATTGGCAGGGGGACACCAAGGTGAAGAGGTTAAGGAAGATACCTCCTGAGGAGATATCTCAAAGCCCCATGGTGCTTTGAGAGCAAGAAGGGAGTTTTCTCCAATGTCTCCACTTCGTTTGAGTCAGGGGAGCCAACCAATTGGTTGTTATCAACTTGTGATTTTTGGGAATTTAGTGTGTGCGAGTTGGCTGCTGTGTTTTCTATATTGCAAACAGTGTCCACGCTTAAAAAAAAATGGTTTTAGTGCATCCTGTGGCTTCAAAGGGGTACTATACAAATGTAGCAGATTTTTCTTTATTTTACTCAGTCAGCTTGTGTTATTCTAAAGTTGAGAGAATTGTGTGCAAGGGAGCAATTCCACCGTTCTCTCATTCCGTCAGTTCTATTGTTTAGACTAAACAATGAGCTGTCAACAATTGGTAAGTCCAGATTTGATTCCTGGTCTCTCCTGGCCCGTGGCATGGTTTGATTGTGTATTCAGAGTGGAGGCTGAAAACAGTTTTTTTCTTCTTTCTCTTGATGCCTGCATTGATGGTGCTTGTCCTCTGACAGCACCTCATGAACGTTTGGCTCTGTGATTCCTCATTCTTCCCTATGTCACCCGTTATTAAAAGCCACTCAGCATGCTGGGTGGGCTCGGAGTTAAAAGCCTGTAAGTGTAGCACGTCAAATGTTTCATGACAGTTTATTTATTTACAATAACAAAATCATAAAGGAAGCCTAGTAGCTCTAGTGAAAAATAAATCCCAATAGGATGGACTCATATCGCTGGTTAAATATGGAGCATTAACAAAACAGCAATAAATAATGGGTGGAACATAATATTCTCATTCCTGTGAAATCCTGGTCTTTTTTTTTAAAAACCCATTGGATTAACAAAAGGGGGAAGAAGCCATGTTTCCTGCTACCCTCTGTGACTCCCTCCACACACTTCTGTGAGGGGGTTCTTGATTGTTTTCAGACCAGGAATGGTAATGCCCTTCAATTTCAGCATGTGCTGGGGTCAGTTAGAAGTGGCAAGTGTGGGATAGGATTTTGAATGGAGTGGCTTTGCAGCTTTGCTGTTGGGCTGTATTTCCTTTCTGTTTAAAGCTAAACCCTGTGTTGAGTTTGTCCTCGGTCTGTCAAATGCTGTTGAAGTTGTCTCTGGTCCTCCAGATGGCTCGGCAGGTGCACGCTGTGAGTTGCTGAAGGCATGCGTGTTTGGAAGGTCACAGAAGCACAATATTGCAGGTGCTGCAAACCTAAAAACACAACCAACAAGGGTAGGGCTCATACAATTAATGGCAGGGCCTTGATCTTGGGTCGTGTTGTAAAACAGAGGGACTTAGTGGTGCAGTTTTGTAATTCTTCGAAGTTGGCCTCATGAATAGACAGGGTGGTTAAATTGGCATTTGGCACACTTGCCTTCATTGCTCAGTCCTTTGAGTATAGGAATTGGGAAATCATGTACTGGACATTTCTTCTGGAATACTGTGCCGAGTTCCGGTTGCCCAGTTTTAGGAAGGATATTATGAAGCTGGAGAGGATTGAGAAGAGATTGACCAGGATGTTGCCGGGCAATGGAAAGCTTGAGTTATACAGAGAGTCTGGATAGGCTGGGACTTTTTTCCCCCCCCCTCCACTGGAACGTAGGAAGTTGCGAAATGACCTGGTAGAAGGTTTATAAAATCACGGAGGGGCATAGATAAGGTGCAAGACGTGGGCCTTTTCCCTAGGGTGGGGTGAGTTCAAAATCAGAAGGCACACTTTTAAGGTGAGAGGAAAGAGATTTTATTGGAAGACATGAGGGGCAAATTGATTTACACAGGGTGGTTCATGTGTGGAATGAATCTTCCTGAGGAAGAGATGGATGCAATTACAGTTACAACCTTTAAAAGCTATTTGGATAAGTACATGAATAGGAAAAGTTTGAGGGATATGGGCTCAGAGCAGGCTGGTGGGACTAGTTAAGTTTGGCACGGACTGGTTGGACTGAAGGGCCTGTTTTTATGCTGTATGCTTTGACTCTAAGACAGAGTGCTGGAAATGCTCTGGCAGTGTCTGCAAAGAGATGGAGTTCACAGGGTGTGATTGGGGGGGTGTAATTGTTGGAATGGGTGTAGGATGTAGGGCTTTTGTTGCCCATTGGCCTCTGCTGAAATTTGACTGTATAGATACCTGATGATCTAGTTGCTTTTTAACCAATTAGGGCCTATTAATGGCTAATTAAAGGTCTGCACTTGACTCTGATGTCGTGGCATCGCGGGCTGGTGGTTGTGTCACTTGGTTAAAGCCAAGCTGCCTGACATGAAGTTCAAAAAGGTGACCCATCTCCTGTTCAGAGCACTCCAAATGAAGTTCAAGGAGAGTAGGGTGTAAAAGTCGGGAATTAAAAACTGAAAACTGCGGATGCTGTGAATCAGGAACAAAAACCGAAGGTGCTGGAAAAGCTCAGCAGGTCTGGCAGCATCTATGAATGTTTTAAAATTTTCTTCATCTAGCAGGCTGTGCCCTGTTTCAGTCTCCATCCTGTGGGCAGGCCTTATTTACATAAGGAGCTATTTAAAGAAGTTGCACCTGACCATGGGCTCTGCCTTTATGAGGAAATTTGGAGCAGGTTAGATCTGTACCCACTGGGATTTAGAAGAATGAAAGTGGATTTTGGTTGAAACGTGAGATGCTGAGAGGATGTTTCCCCTTGTGGGTGACTCTGCAACGAGGGTTGCAGTGTCTTCTAAACAAAAAAACAAGGCTTCCCCTATTTAAGATGGAGATGAGGAGGAATTGCTTTGCTCTCAAGGTCTGCGGGTCTCAGTAGCAGTGGAAGCCAGTCCATCGAATATGCTCAAAGATGAGGTAGACCTTCAATTTCCTGCCCATTCCCCACAACCCTACAACCATGATAATAATTGAAGTTGAGGCTATAAGCTTCAAGCATTGTGTGTTTCCAACAGTAGTTTTACTTGATGCAACAATGCTGATGTTATCTCTTTTATATGAGAGATTGAGTGTTGCAATCATGGGATTGAGGAATCTAACATTTTATTAATCTACCACATGCCAGCGTTTACATTGCTTTGGCACACTAGTGTCTGGGCTAGTCTACAGCTGTTAGTTGCAGCAGTGGAGCCTGTTTCCAGAGAGGGTCATGCTTCAAGTGGTCTGAGATGGGATGGAATATGAGACCGGTGTCTCCTCTGTGCTGTGCAACAGAGATGATATCATGAGTGTGAGTTCTCTACAAGAGACAGTGTTTCAATCAGTGGTGGAGATATGGGGACAGACAGGAATGGATTTGAGGCCATAAGTAGATCGGTTTGATCTTATTGAATAGTGGAGTTCTCGTGTTGTTGTGTTATGTTCATGTTCCAGTGGCAACCTGTGACTGCAACAACCTTACATGGCTGAGAGATAAGTTCTAGGCCGAGCCAATGTCGTCTGAGCAATGCACTGTCTGGTTTTGCTGGCATGTCAACAGACAGTTGACCAGCTTGAAAGGGTGTATCTGTGACTTTTGAGGCTATGTTCCTGACTGGGAGGGTCATGTGGCCTTTGCATTTCCTGGATCTGGCTGGAAAAACCACCAGAATAGAGTCTGACCTCTCTGGTCGGTGTTTGGATAGTGAATTAGGGAACAGAGGAAGGAGGCTTGCTGGCACTGCTCGTTTTCCAAGTGCGTGTTTTCTCTCAAAGTAAAGGAACTGGGAAAGTGTAAAGGAGGGAGAGATTCAAAACAAAAACTTGTATTTGAACAGTGCCTTTCAATGCTGCAGGACATCCCGAAATGCGGTTATTGTGGTGGGAAATGGAGCAGCCCTCATTGTTTTGCCTCTACACGCTGTTAGCTCATTCTCTGAAGCACTTCTTTGTAAATTCACCCTGAATTTGGTCTTTGCAACATTGATACCTTGATTTATCTTTCTAACAATTGAAATTCTCTGCCTGGGAGGATAGCCGAGGCAGGAAACCTCCACAACCTTCAAAAAGTATTTGGATGAGCCCTTGAAATGT
This sequence comes from Stegostoma tigrinum, assembly GCF_030684315.1. NCBI lineage: Eukaryota > Metazoa > Chordata > Chondrichthyes > Orectolobiformes > Stegostomatidae > Stegostoma > Stegostoma tigrinum. The sequence goes on from NC_081380.1 coordinate 38,519,215, forward strand.
CACATCCAAGGCTAGTGGCTGAGTGCTAGAAAGTGGGACCAGTGTAGATTTACAGTAGCTTTTGTCACTGCAGACTCAATGGGCCAAGGGTCCAGTTCTGTACTCTTTATTCAATGAAATAGGAGCAGTGGGAGGGCATTTGGCCCCTGCAAACCCACGACAGCAATCAAAAAGATCACGGCTGATCTCTCAGCCCGATTCTACTTCCATGTTCCCAATTGGTCTCAACATATCGTTGGCAGCCATAAAGATTCTCCTCCTTTTCTTTTGAGCCTTTTGGTCGCTGGGTGGGGTGTGACTACATTTCTGTTTCCTTAAACAGATGGAAATGTTTATTTATAGCCAGGGTGGTGGTGGTGTTTGGGAAATTCCATTTGTACTTTGGCTCGGAGGTGAGGTCAACTGTGGGTTTTTAACTGTATAACCATTCACAGGTCCCAATAGCCCATGGGGTAGATACTCTGAATGAAAGCTGCCTGCCCCCTTAGCCCTTTCCCTCGAGGTAATTGATTGGAAAGCTTGTGAACAGTGGCATGTTGCTGGACTGGTAAGCCAAAGGGTCTGGAAATGCCAGTAGGAATCCCACCATCCAGGCTGCTGGGGAAATGAAATTCATGGAGCCTGAAGCAGAGCAGGGATTGTAGAATTTTAAATGGATTTTCTGTACTGGCTCGCAGTGGAAATGTCTCTCTCTTTCTGACATTATTGTGGATTGGGTAAGAGATGATAATAGTATTTCTACTGCAGGGTGGTCTGGCCTAGGTCTACATGAAGAAGGATTGGATTTCTCCTGTGGAACCTCCAAACTGAAAGTATTCCGTTAGTGGCAGGCATGTCAATACGTGTTGATAGGAAGGACTCCATCTTCAATATTTATTCACTGAACAGAAATAGTTTAATTGAGTGGTTGCTGATGTGGAGTTAATGACCAGGAATGTTCTCTTGTCAACTGTGAAGTGTGTGCGTGTGTGTGTATATGTGCACTTCGCTGTGCCTCAGCCTCTGTGCCTGTGTCTGTCTCTGTGTTTGTCTCTTTGTTTGTCTCTTGTGTCGAAGGTTTATTTTAATATACTGAAGCCACAGAATGAGGGGTGGTTTTTGAGGTCAGAGCAGAGACTGTGGTATCTCCCAAAGAGGAACTGGGAAAATCCAAGAGAACTGTCCATTTTGGATATCCTCATTCCCTGCTACATTGTGCTTTGGTTAGTGGAACAGTAACGTAGAAGATTGGGTGAACATTCCAGAAGACGAGTTCAAATCCAGTGCAGAAGTTTTGGAAATTGAATTCCATTTCTTTTAAAAAGCAGATAAAACTATAAATAAGTAAAACTGGCATCAGTGAAAGTGACCATGAAACTATCAGATTTGTCATTTTCTTAAAAAAAAAACCAACTGGTTTATTAATGTTGTTTTGGGAAAGGAAACCCGAAACCCTAACCTGCTCAGTCATCTGTTTCAAAAGTAAACTGGATGGGCACTTGAAGGAACTAACCATTGCAGGACAACCAGGATAGACGGGGGGAATGGGACTGACTGAATTCCTTGACAGAGAGCCAGCAGGGACTCAGGGCTGACCGGCCTCCTCATGTGGAAATCAGATTGTACAGATGTTTTATGTACTTAAGTATATCTTAACATGTATATTTATTTCTTTGTATATAGATTAGATTAGATGCCCTACAGTGTGGAAATAGGCCCTTTGGCCCAACAAGTCCACACTGCCCCTTGGACCACACCCCTATAACCCACAAACCCCTGCATACTATGGGCACTTTAGATGTGCAGACTAGGTGGAATGGCCATGCTTTTGACCATGGGAGGAAACCGGAGCACCCAGAGGAAACCCACGCAGGCATGGAGAATGTGCAAACTCCACACAGTCGCCTGAGGCTGGAATCAAACCCAGGTCCCTGGCGCTGTGAGGAAGCAGTGCTAACCACTGAGCCATCGTGGGTCTGTTTTTAGCTCAGCTGGCTTGCAATGCAGAGTGGCACCCACAGCATGATTCTATTCTGGCACTGACTGAAGTTACCGTGGAGGATTCTCCTTCACAACCTGTCCTCTCACCTCGGGCGTGGTGACCCTCGCATGATTCCACCACCTCCAGCTATCTCTCTAGTGAGAGAGTAACAGTATTGTCTGGTAAGACTATGGTAACTTTACCTTTTAATATGCAATATGTATATGTATCTAAAATGTTGCTGATTTCTGTATTCTCCTGTATTTCTATATACCCCTGTATTTATCAAGCCTGATTGGTAGGCCTCAACTGGCACAGAAAATGATAACTAATTTTCTGGTACAGTTGCCTCAAGATTGATAGATTTAAAGGCTCCAAAGAGCCACTGTTTGAGAATCTTTGTGCCATCAGGACTCTGTGTCGGTCTGTTTTTAAAGGGGCCACAGGCCCGATCAGGAAGTTCTGCAACCAGGTTTTCTCTGGCCTGTTTGTATTTGGAGCGTATTGGAAAAGCCTATGGGTGTGGTGAAAGATCAGAGGCTGAATGTTTGGAATTGAGACTAGAAAGGTTTATAATTCCCAGAAAAACTTTTTTTTTTTCCCTCCCCAGTTGCAATGCAACTGAAAATTCTCTTTTGAATGACTTAACGACGTGAGCAGCATTTTGCTTTGCTGAAGTGTTCTGGCATTGTGTCTGAGTGAAGAGATTCCGTCTGTAATTGGGGTGTGTGTGTGTGTGTGTGTGTTGTTTGATCTCGTTACGTTTTGTTTAGAATAGGTTCTACATGCAGTGACGTTGGCAGATGATCTGTCAACTTCAAGTCTTCCGGGAGCAACTGCTCTTCACCAAAGCTGAACAAAAGGAAAACATTTAAATCATTGAGAGACTCTTACGCATGTGAGGAAAACACCACTGCAATTTGAACAGAGCATTCAAAGTATGTCTGTGGCACACAGACACTCTCGAAGACATACCCATTGTGACTGATTCTTGTTCAGAGACAGTGGTTGAGATGCTGGACCGAAAAGTGGGGAAATTTCCCATTCTCCTCTGATTTATCCAGTGACCTTGCTTTCCCTCCCTCACCCCCAAAAGTTTCCTACCCCATCCACTGAAGTTAATGGCTTTAGTAACAGGTGTAGATGTGATGCATTCATTGTTGGACACTAGATGCCAGACATGAAATCTTTGACCACCATGAGGAACTGGAGGGAGCCTCGGGATATGTGCCTTTAGGAAGACACGCACGGTAGAAACGTTACAGCTGAGAAAGCAGGCATTCAGACCATTGTGTCTGCATCTGCTGGATACTCTAGCTGCCCACTCCAATACCCAATCTGTACCTCTGCAGGTTTTCCAGCACTTCAGGTGCGGATCCTGGTTCCTTCTAAATGAATTGAAGGTTTCTGTCTCAACTACTGAGCAAATTCTCCCTATGCGCGCGCACGCACACATGCATTCACGCTTCACCCACCTCCACCTGCAGACCTTCCTCATGTCCCTTCTAAACCTTCTGCCTATCGTCTTTGCTGCGTTTCCCCTGCGAATTGCCCATGGGTGATTCATCCTGGTCTGCTATATCCAAGCCCCTCGTTATGAGTTGATGACATGTTTCTTCGATAGGCCTGTGCAGTGACAGCTCAGTTTTCATTGAAGCAATAAATTCCTGTGATGTGACAAGACCTTTTTGGCCCATTTGAGTCTGCACTGACCCTCTAAAGAGCATCCCACCAAGGCCCAGGCCCCCACTGTATCCCCCGTAACCCCATATTTTACCATGGCTAATCCACCTTGCCTGCACAACCCCGGACACTGCCAGGATCAATCCACCTGACCTCCACATACTTGGGCTGTTGAATGATCTAGAAGAGGCATCTTAGTTAAGTTGACTAGGGGGAGTCTCTGGTGTGTCTGCTGCATCCCCTCTTCTGAAAGGACTGAACCGATATGTTTGACCTTTTTGAAGGTGCTACTGGCAAGGGTTGTGTTGCTTTGTAGGCTTGCTCTTGGGGAGCAAAGAGTTAAACACCTCCAGTTATGGGCCCTTTTCAGAGAAGGGTAACGGAGTTACTGCTCAGCTCTGGAGCCTTGCAATCATTGAGAGGGACAAGAGGGGAAAGTGGCCCTTTTGCTGGTGTGTTGTGCTGCTGTGCTTGATTGCTGGGTGCTCTCCCCACCTTAGCAACACCGAATTGCTATTTGGGTCTAGTTTCACCCGCGAGACTGCATGTGTCTTGTGCCTTTTTTTGTTTCCTTGTCCCTCCCTCTCCCGTTGTATGACGCAGATATGATGGACAGTGCAGGAAGATTCCAGCTCTCTGCAGCCTGATAAATCTGATGCTAAAATTAGTGTTGGGGCCTCTGCTGAGGCTGCAGCGTGGATGAGATTATCATGGAATACTGGTGCTGCTGTACTCCTGTCAGATGGCCTACATAAGTTGTACAGGTGCCTTGCCTCTCTCTGGCTGCTCGTTCTCGTCTGTTTGTCAGCCCAGTTTTTCAGGACAGTGAGTACTGCCTTGTGCCATCCAGCAGGAGTGAAAGCTACTCTCCTGCACTGTTTGGAATGTGAAATACACCGTCATGACAAGCCAAAAGAATAAATGGCTCAATTTCTGGAGTAATGGTGCATTCTTGATGGACAGTCTACAGATGGATGAAAACAATTAACATTCCCCAGCTCCCTCTATTTTCAAAAGATATTGAAACCAAGAGCTGACCAAGTCACTTTGGCCCATCACCTCTGTGCCAACACCAAATCCAGCAGCTTCTCACTTTTAATTTAAAGGTCTCTCATCTCTCTGCCCTCTGAGATCTTGAGCTCCTACAATTCCTTGACCAGCTTTTCATTGTTCCACCATGTGTTTCATGCTTCAGCTTCGGCCCTAACCTCCTGAAATCTTTCCCTAAATCTAAGACCTGCCTCTTTCCCTGTTCAACCACCAACAGTGTGACAAGGTGAATTGAGCAAGGCTGGGGTGGTGGGGCCTGAGTGAATCCGCTCTCCTTGAGAGAGAGAGGGGCCTGGCCCCTGAGGAGGGCCGTTTGTCCATCTCTTCCTGTAGATGTCCTTTAACAGACGGCGGTGACCTTCCCCATTACTAATGGGTCACAGACCAACTCTTCAAAACAGAAAAACCAGCTGCTCCATCTTTAAGATTTTCCCCCCCCCCTCTGATGCCTCGTGGAAATACTGAAGTACAGCTTCTCTGTATGTTGCCCTTAGAGGCCACATTGACATTTGGAGTGATGGTGGGAGATCCCATCACCGTGTGTGCGCGCGCGTGTGCGTATATACAAATGTGCACAGTGTCAGGAAGTGGCTGCTCCCCCGACCCCTCTGTTGTCTGATAGAATGCATGCCCAGCTTGAACCCTTGACCTGTTACACGCTGATTGGTAGAACCTGCACAACAAATGTGTGAAGTAAGATCCCCTTAAATCACTGGGAGCTGCCAGAGTGAAATTTGGCTGCTCTGAAACTGCGTTCTCCAGCACACGTGCGCACTGGCTCTCCTTCCGTATTGTCAGGATCACAGGAATGAGACAGAAGCTTGCAGGATGACCACTGTGCCTGTCTCCATCCTCCTCCTGGTATGTGCAGGATCTTGCTTTGTTGAGGTTGAGATTGACACTTTGACACTTTGAAAGTGCACCCTCAGGTGTGAAATACTTTGGGACATATTGTAGTTGAGTGGTACTGTATAGTACCACTCTTTCTTCTCTGTCCTCCACACTCCTCCCATCTCTCCCCTCTCCTTCCCTCCCAACCACGTTTTGGTGGTAAAACCACTGGACTCATAACCCAGACCCAGGCTAATGCCCTGCAAACACTGGTTCAAATTCCACCAGTGCAGCTGCAGGCATTTAAATTCTGTTGATAAATATGGAATCAAAATCTAGTCTCCGTGATGGTCACAAATATGATCAATTGTTATAAAACCCATCTGGTTCACTAATGTCCTCTGGGAGAAGTCTGCCTTGTTACCTGGTCTGGCCTTCACGTGACCCCAGTCCCATAGCAATATGGGTGACTCAAATCCCATCTGAAATGGCATGGGAGGTGGGCAACATGTGTTTGCTTTATCATTGCCCGCATTACGTGAGAATGAAATGCTCTCTCCCTACTGTCTGTCTATCTCTCCCTTGCAATCATGCGCGCATGCTATCGTGTGCTCACTCTCCTATTTCTTTTCATTACTATTCCTCCTTTATAATCAATGGTGCCCTTGGGTGTAACAGAATGAGTTGACCCATTGATTCAGAGTGCAAGTGCCCTGTGCCGGGTGGTGTATAGAGCCCCCTGGATGTAGACTGATCAGGGGACAGTACCTGAGCTGTGTTGGTGGAGGGGGGAGGAAGTAGGTAGTTGCTGAATGAAGAGTTGAGAGGTATTCCCTTGATCTTCTGAGAGATTGCTTTTATTGGAGGATAGTTGTGGCTGCCTGGGCGGCTGAATGGAAAAGTTTGGAGATATGCTGGCAGAGAAGAGGTTAACAACCATTAGCAGCAAGTATCAGCTTTCAAACAGTTATTCTTGCATCTGAAACATCTTTGCCCCATCACTTTAAGGGAGGCCATCAACTTATTTATCCTAAACTGGTTACCCCTCCCTTAAGCTTTATAGAGGCTTGTGACGTGGTTGTTAAAAGTAACTTGGGTGGTAATACAGCTTTATTGAGATGTCGTCATGGGTTAGGTATCTATAGGATTGCGGCATTTAGACTTTAGGAAGTGCTGTGACACTACAGGATAGACCCTGAAACTCCAGTGTGATTTAGCCAAGTGGTATTTGTGGAAGTTTATTGATTAGTCTGAAGTGAAAGTAGCAGAAAATGAAGGTGTCCTCAAGCCATTCTCTCTCCCAGTTTACTGCCTGCCTGCCTGCGCCTCTAACATTTTGCCCTTGAATGTTTATTATAACATGTTTTGTCTACAAATTGCTGCACCTTCTGTTTTTAAAGCATTAGATGAATGGCAAAGGAGAAAACAATGAGTCAGGCAGATTTTAAATACCTGAGAGCCTGATTGTAGAAATTGCTGTTTCGCAGAATTGCTCACTCTCTCTCATCGTCTGTGATCACCTCCCTGCTACAGCCAGGACAATAACAATCTGTTAGGTTGTTCGCTACCCACCTTTTGTGTGTGTGGAACCAAACCCTGATGTGTAGTTGGGCTGCATTATCAGTGACCCATACAGTACTGGAGGAATAACTCAACTGTCATGGGTTCAGATCCCACCTCTATTACCCTCTTCTGTCCCTCAACCTTTTGCTCCTCCTTTTGACACTCCATCGTCTGCACACTCCATAGGGAAAATGGAAGGTGTTGCACTCAATTGGTTTGGAAGATTGGGCTGATGTTGGCTAAAACTGACAGCGAGACCCCACTGGACAGCTGTCAGAATGCCTAACTATCTCACCGCTGCCACCCCACCCTGGTCTGGCCTTAAAGTGTCTCCTGCCCCACATTACATGATTTTGGCCTTAAGACCGACTAGCTCGTGTCCTTGCCTGGCTGTGTGGTCAATGTGGTGAGGACAAAACTGCCTGCCGCCCTATTCTGTCAGGGCTTCTCAGACTGAGCAGGGAATATTGGCCTTCCTGGTTCGCTTCCCATCATGAGTGAACACCAATGGGGCAGAAACCTACCTCAGCATTCACATGCCCCCTCAACACCCCCCCCCACTCACACTCACTCTCACACTCACTCTCACTCACACTCACACTCACACTCACACGCACACACTCACACTCACACTCACTCACACTCACACACACTCACACACACTCACACACACTCACACACACTCACACTCACACACACTCACACTCACACACACTCACACACACTCACACACACACTCACACTCACACTCACACTCACACTCACACTCACACTCACACTCACACTCACACTCACACTCACACTCACACTCACACTCACACTCACACACAGATTCACCAGACGTTCTGGGGTTAACTGATGCCAAGTGTTACGGCTGGAGAGATTGTTGTCTCTCCCCCTCCCCCAGCGCTGCCCCTGGGCTCCCTCCCCCTCAATCGGAGGTCAGTCAGCCCTCTGGAGTCCTGGTTTGCTGTACTCCACTGCCCCTTCCACCCCATACATGAGGGAAGGATGCACTACTTAGAAGCAGGACTGAGTGCTATAAGGGACCAGGAGGTTAACATACATCATATGATGTTTCTAACTATAGTAGTTTCGAACAGGTGGTGAGGACTCTGTTATTTCCTGGTTAAACATGGCACGGAAAGGAATGGAGTCCGAGTGTGTCAAGTCTTGTAGCATTGCCTCGCGTTTTCTATCTCTGCAGCCTCCTCAAGCCTGCATTCCTCTGACATATCTGTGCTTCTCCAATTCTGGCCTCTTGTACTTTGGCATGGCGACATCATTGATGGCCGTCCCTACATCTGCCGAAGTCCTGAGCCCCAGAATTCCCTTCCTGAACCCCCTCCACCTGTCTGCTGCTTCTTCCTTTTTAACATTGTTCGTTAAAACCCACACCCTTCACTGACCTGTTAAACCTGTGCATTGGCTGCCTGTGCAGAGACCTGGGGTGTGTTATGACCTCCAAGGTGCTATATAAGTGAAAGTTAGCATGTTTTGAAGGTGAGATTCACTGACTGGAACCTCTGTTCCATCCAGCTTTTTGTCTTTTTTGAGATCTTTCTAAAATTAATTAATATAGCTGTCTGCAATCGTCTAGCGCCTGGAGTGCATCTGTCATATGTTAAGTGCTGGGTCTAGTTGTGATGCTCTAAAGGTCTTGAGAGGCAAAATGAACCGGCCAGTTATTTCCTGCTGGTTTCACTGACCCTCGCCCTAAGTGCAGGAGCTGGGGATTTAGAAGCAGCTTGCTAGCCTTACTAGAGCTTGGCTTGATTATTAGATGCAGCTCAACATATTTAGGCCATTCCCTCCCTGTGTACAGACAAAGTGACCTTAAAGGTGTAGGTGTGGTAAAGGAGAGTTGCACAGTGGAGCCCTGACTTTTACAATCATAGCTTAATCCGCTGGATAGTGATTAATGCAGTCGGTGACACTGGGTCATTGCTGCCTGGTGTGACTGTGAATGGCAGAAGGTGGAGTGAGGTCATCAGGTTTTGTAATTTCAGTTGTTTAGTACAAAGCCCAAGTGAATGTGATAGCGATTTGGACCTGCCTGAAGGCTAGGATGCACACTTTTTCTCTCTCTCCATTGTCCTCTCTCTGTCACCCACTCCGTCTGTTGCTCTCGTGTGCTCTCGCTCTCTGCCTGTCTCATTCACGCTCTTGCTCACATTTGATGTCTCTCGCTCATGTTTCTGTCTTGCTTGCACTGTCTCTGTCACGCGCCCTTTGTCTCTTGCTCACTGTCTTGTGCTTGTGCTCTTGCATACCCTTGTTCAGGCTTGCTCTCTCACTCATTCGATCACATTTACTCTCTTGATCACTCACTCGTTTACGCTCGCTCTTGCTCATAGAGTGTCAATCACAAGCAACGCCCATTTCCCAGTTTTTACATTGAAAGTTTACACAATCACTGCATCCTTAAGTAATACAGGATGAGGAGCCCATCTATCCCTGTCTTTTTGAAGGACTTTTCATTGTAGCAGTGAAATAATGCCTTTCATATCCTTGATGTCCCAAAGCATCTCCCAGCCAATTAACTAGGTTTGAAACATAGTCACTGTGTTATGTTGGTTAAAAACAGCAACAATTTAACCACAGAACAGTGAAGTGATCAATCACTAGTTGTGATCGCTTTTGCTGGACTCTGAGTTCTTTGACTCTGTACTTTTTCTCAAATTTTGTCAAATTCTGCCACTGAACAGGCCACACAGGGCCTCAGTTTAACTACTCACTCAAACCCCTTGTTCAGTGTAGCTTCCTCTAAGCAGAAGTGACCCCCCCCCCCCCCCCCCCCCCCCGCCCCTGCTTATATACCCCAGGTCCTAGAACAGGGTGATTATTCAGGGTAGAATTACCTCAGGGGAAGTAATGGCCCAGTCGTATTATCAATCCAGACCCAGCTAGTGTTTTGGGAAAATAAAAACTAAAAGAACTACGGATGCTGTGAATCGGAAACAGAATCGGAAATTGCTGGGAGAGCTCAACAGAGTTCTGGCAGCACCTGGGGAGAGAAATCAGAATGTTCTGGGAATCTGGGTTCGAGTCCCACCATGGAATTCAATTTTTAAAATAAGAAAGATCTGGTTTCACGATCACTATTAGACTCTTAAACCCATTGTCGATTGTCAGGAAAACTCTTCATCTAGTACGAGAGGGAAGGAGATCTGCTGTCCTTACCTGGTCTGGCCTACATGTGACTCCAGACCCCTCAGCAATGTGAGATAACAAGGTGTGGAGCTGGACGGACACAGCAGGCCAAGCAGCATCAGAGGAGCAGGAGACCCTCGGCAATGTAGTTAACTCTCAACTGCACTCAAGGCAATTATGGGCGGGCAGTAAATACTGGCCTGGCCAGTGAGGCCCCCACCCCATTAATCATTTAAAAATAAATGACCCTGTGATTTTGGAAGAGGGAGTAGCTCCTGAGCTGAGACTGATACAGTGAGGCCTCTGCGGTCAGGCGTACATATCTGTTCAGACTTTTTCTGGGTTTTTATTTCTGGATTTTTGTCCGTTTTCCCAAATCATTTGGACTGATCCTAACAAGCCAGTTGTTTTATCAGTCACCTTCACAGCCATTGAGAGCAAACTAGGGTACTGGCCTCACTCAGAAGGAGCGGGAGAGATTTACCAGGATGTGCCCTGGGCCGGAGAGTTTAAGCTATGAAGAGAGTTTGGACAGACTGGGATTGTTTTGCTTGGAACAGGGGAGACTGAGGGGGTACATGATTGAGTTTATTAAAATCCTGAGGGGTGTGGACACAGTAAACAGGAAGAAACTTCTCCCCATGTTGGTGGGATCAGTAACTGGGGGCATAGATTTTGGGAAAGGAGCAGGAGGTTTAGAGGGGATTTGAGGATTTTTTTCCCCCACCTAGAAGGTGATGTGAATCTGGCACTCTCTGCCTGTAAGGGGTGTGAGAGACAGAAACCCTTATAATTGTGAAGAAATATTTAGATGTGCACTTGTGATGCCGAGGTACATAAGTCTGTGGGCCAAGAACTGGAAAATAGGATTACAGTAGTTGGATGGTTATGTTTGACTGGGGAAGATTTGATGGGCTGAAAGGCCTCTTTCTGTGGTGGAGACGTTGACTCTTTTAAAAAGTTGTAACTTTACCAAGTTAGTGTTTTGCATAGTAGGAGCCCATGAGGTCAGTTCACACACCTGGTTTCTCATTCACCAGAACTGCAGGACACACTCACCTAATTGTCCAAAATGCTTGCCTTTCAAACATCTTTGATCATGGGGTGTGGGTGTTGCTGGCTGGGCTGGTGTTAATGGCTCAACCCTCATTGCCCTGAGAAGGTGGTGGTGAGCTGCCTTTTGAACAGCACAAGGACTGCAGGGGTGGGTCGACCCACAATGTTCTTAGGGAGGCAATTCCAGGGTTTAGACCCTATGACACACAGGTAAGGTGAATAGCAGGTGTCTTCCCCTGAGGGCAGGCGATTTCAAGACTGGGGACATACTTTAAGGTGAGAGGAGAAAGATTTTAAAAAGGGCTTGAGGAGCAATTTGTCGGAGAGTGGTTTGAATATAGAATGAACTGTCAGAGGAAGTGATGAATGCAGATACAGATACAATGTTTAAAAGACATTTAGATACACAAATAAGAAATGTTAGGAGGGATAATGGTCAAGCGCAGGCAAGTGGGACTAGTTTAGTTTGGGATTATGGTCGGCTTGGACTGGTTGAACCAAAGAGTCTGTTTCCGTGCTGTATGACTCGAAGTCAGGATAGTGAGTGGCTTGGGGGGAAGCTTGTAGGGAGTGGTGTTCCCTTGTACCTGCTGCCCTTGTCTGTCTAGTTGGTTGTGTTTTGGAAAGTGTTGTCGATAGAACCTTTGGGTTGTTGCAGTGCATCTTTGTAGATTATGATGGTATCTTTGTCAGGGGTCATTAATCAGAAAATCTCTCCAATCCTGCTTCAGTGGCTGCAGGTGGATGGTGCCGTGTACTGGGCAGTAAGGGGAGCAGGATGCTCAGCAGAGGCATGGACTGCTTCCTCCATGGATTTTGGTGCCCACAGCGCGGTCAGGCTACCCACTGATACATTACAACTGTGCTGTGAGACTCGCTCCTGAGAATGAGCGAAATAACTTGCAAAGCACTGTTTCACATCCTTGTATATTAGTTAAGTACTTCTGAGGATCAGTTATCATTAGTAATATGCAGAGCAAGCTCCCGCTGCTATGAGCTAATGACCACGTGATCTCTTCAGGGTAGTTGGCTCAGGGATAATATCAGCCAGGACACCTTGCTCTCGCTTGGATCTGTTGTGATAGATGCAAATGTCATGCAAGGCCTTGATTTATCGTACCATTCAAAAGATGGCATTGCTGACAGTACTGAACTTCCCTCAAGCACTGCACTGGTGTGGCAGACTTGATTTTATACTCGGGTCTGAGAGGATTTGTACTCTGTGTTGCTCTACTTTGTGTAAGAAATTGATCTCGATATTACCACAGACAGACATGCCAAAGTTGAACCCCTGTCTCAGCTCCACCTTCCTTTGCTATCCTGATATCCCTTAATTATATCAGGATATTGGAATCTTGGCTACTGATGCTGACTGTGTGAGCAAGTGCTCTGATTTGTGAATGGTGCAGGAAGTTCAATTAAAAATAAATATCTGCTGCTGGGTGAAATTTGTTTGTGTGTGTACAAGCGGAAGCCAAGGACATGCCCAAACAGAGTTGGAAATTGGAGTTTCATTCTGTTAATTGATTTGTGTGAGTTAAGTGAGATCGTTCAGTGGATGAGGGTCTGGACTTGATGTGAATGAGTCATGGTGATCAGAGGAGCTGCAGCCTGTTTTAATTTAAAAAACCAGCATTGTACAGGAGGCAGCTACCGCACTGGTACATTGTGTGCATTGGAATAGCGTGTGTGTTCTCAGTTTGAATGACGTGTGGTGATTACACCAGGAAATGCCCCCATAAACTGCTGCCTTGTTTAACAGGACTGATTCAATCCATTGCCCATTTGGGAATTGAACCGTAGAATTAACACAACATAGAAGGGGGGCCATTTGGCGCTTGTCCATTCTGACCCAAAGACACCCCAGATGCCCGTTCTAATCCCATCTTCCTGTGTTTATTGTGTATTCCCTTTTATTGTTGTGACCTACCTAAGACCACAAGAACCAGGAGCAGACCATCCGGCCCCTTGAGCCTGCTCCACCATTCAATAAAATCATGGCTGACCTTGTCATGCACTCAGCTCTGCTTACTCGCCCATTCACCATAAACCCTTAACTCATTTACTGTTCAAATATCTATCTGTCTTTGCCTTTTAAACATTCAACGATTTAGCCTCAACTGCTTCACTGGGCAGGGAATTCCACAGATTCACAACCTTTGGGTGAAGAAGTTCCTCCTCAACTCAGTCCTAAATCTGCTGCTCCTCATTTTGATGCCATGCACCCCCGCCCCCCCCCCCCCCCCCCCATACTAGTTTCACCTGCTAGTGGAAACAAAACAAGGTTCCCATTGGAGTAACTGATTTGCTGATGACGCCCTCCTTCCGTCTGTATGTGTTTAAGGTTAAGTCTTTTTCAGGAATTCACAGTTTCATCCATAACAAATCAAACCAGTGCTCCTCTCTTATCTATTCCCTTCATCATCTTTCTTTGTAACGTACTACCCCTCATTCTTTTAAATCCCTAATTTCTAAATGTGTTACCATACTCTTGAGCCTGACAACGTGTCCTCTATTCTCCTGCTTCACACGTGACTCCAGTCCACCTGCCTCGCATGTTCCTTAATTCCTGTGTGTGGGAGATTGTTGTGCGAGGGAATGGCAGGAATATTCCCGTAGTGCTGAGCAGGCAGACACACCCCCCCCCACCCCCAATTATTTTGCACCCAGTCGTTGGAGCTTGGCATCGCTTACTGATTCTGATTTGAAATAACCAAGTGGGTTGCTTGGCCACTGAAGAGCCAGCTGTGATGGCATGGGACTGGGGTCACACAGAGGCAGGGAAGGACAACAGGTTTTCTTCTCAAAGATTTCGGTGAGCCAGTTGGATTGTTTACACAATTTTTTAACGATAATGGTTTCACAATTGTATCAATTGCAGGTTTTTTCTGAAACCAAATGCCAACTTTAGATTCAAAATACCTTCACTCTGGATTGTCAGGCTGGATTACTGGCTCAGTGACATAGCCACTACTCTACCTTCCCTGACTAAGCACCAATAAATTAGTCTCTGGGAAGCAGATTTGAAATATGTAATAGCCTTGCAACAGAGTCGAAGTGTGGTGTAATTAGGGTTATGTCGGTGTAACTGAGTTGTAATGTAGTTTTGTAATGAGGGATATGTGTGTATGACAGATGGTTCTCATCAAATTGAAATGCTTTTAATGGAGACTTGTAATAAGGACAGGTGAATTCCATGTTGTGAGTGAGTTGCAGTGCCAGTTATGGGGAGGTTGCAGATATAAAGGCGGATTGAAATGAAGTTGGCGTGTGAATTTAAGCTGTCAATGGGAGGTGTATTTATAATGGTCAATGAGTGAAGGTAGGGTGTGTAAGTCGGGTGATTGTGAATCACCATGATGCCTGTATTTATAAATTATAAAATTATATGGTGCCTGTGTGAAAGATGGAAGTTTGTGAATGGGGTGAGGTGTATATTATGTAGCCTTGTTTTAATTGGTTTCCTTTGATACATAATTTCCACAAGAGCCCAGATAAAATGGCTTGTAGCTTTGACAAAGGAACTGATTAAATGTACCTGTTAAGTCTAATTTACTTAGTAATTTCTGTTCAAAAACCTATTTTTTAAAAAAAAGACATTCTAGGGAAATACAAGTCAAGCAGACCCCTTGGGTACTGATCACTATTGGTTTGATTTGTTATGAATGAAACGGAATTCCTCAAAGATTGAACCATCAAACACACACCCTCCTTCTTTATGTATCGTTAGCAAATCAGTTACATCGGGGGAACGTATTTTGTTTTGGCCTAATTTATTTTAAACCTGTTGATAGGGGGCTCCTATGGTGCACAGGTAGTGTCCCTACCTCTGAGCCAGGAACTCCAGGCTCAACTCCCACATGCTCCAGAAGTGTGTGATAACATCTCTGGGTTGATTGATGGGCCGGGGGGGGGGGAATATCAAAAACATGCTGATTTTTCCCCTGATGCATCTGCCCCCAGACCCAGGGCTGTTTGAGCATTGCGTGGCGTTTTCTGGTTGCAGTACCTCCTTGAGACACTTCTGAATGCTCTAGCCAAACCCTGACACTCTCCACAGCGCCCGTCATATTTCAGAGGTGGGACTTTAACCCAGGCCTCCTGACCTGCCTCGGAGGCGCTGACATTACCGCTGCACCACATGTCCCAGTCGCATCTCTGTTTGTCTTTATCAGCCTGTTACAGAGATACTTTGACAAAATCTCTGGAGCAAGTGGGTCTTGAACCCAGGCCTCCCTGCCCAGGAATAGGGACATTACCACTACATCACAGGAGCCCTTTTTCTTAGTTTTGTTGTTTTTAAATAATTTTTTTTTTTTTTTGGACCTATTTTCCTGAGCAACCTTCCCTGATATTTTGACCCACTGCTGGAGCAGGTGGGACTTGAACCTGGGCTGCCTGTTCCAGGGGTAGTGATCCGACCAGTGCACAAGAGCACCTTTTCCTGGGTTTGTTTTAATTGTCATCAATCTCGCAGTGCAGTGCTTGTGCCTCATTGATCCGATGAGGTGGAATTAAGGGAGGTGCCACAAGAATCTGCTGTTGATTGGCAACAACACAAGGTGCTTATTAATTGAGGAATTGGCTGGGTGGAGTTGGGGTGGGTTAGAGGAACAGAGTGAGAGAGAGAAATACTGTACTTTGTTTTTAAAAACACCTGCATCAGAGACACATGGACAAGAGTATGCATCTACTCCAGAATTTGCATGGAAGTTGGATGTTTTGCTGTAAGAATTTCAGCGAGAGAGAATTTTTTTTGTGGAAGAGGATTGGAGAAAGAAAAATTGGTTTGTAGAATGATGCAAAATTTACTCCTTTGGAATTCCAAAGTGTTGCATAGCCCAAGTATTGGCAGCTTAAACTTTCCTGAGCAAAGCTCATCCTGCAGAGACCCCTCTGTCCCAGGCAACAGGGACAGCTCTGTTCAATAGGGCCCAGGAGTAAAGGAACTAAGTGCAACCTTGAGTTTCTCTCTTTGTGCATGTGCGCATGGGCTCCTGCATGTTAAACAAACGCATTCTGTTGGGATTATTGCACTGTACTTTGGGGCCTGGCCTTCCTTTTGAGCTGGAGGGAGTTTCTCTGCCTCCATGGTGACCCAACAAAAAGCAGACACCTGGCTTGATGGCGAATGGTTGCTGTGGAGTGTCTGACTGGCAGGTGTCGACTACGGTGAGATTAGCAGGGCCCTGTCAAAGTGGGGCGTGGGTGGGGAAGGATCTGGAGAGGTAGCTGTTTCATTGACTGCCCCCTCCGAGGCCGAGCAGACACATTTAACTCCTTCACTGCAAACTCCGTGCAGAGCTGACCCATGCTTGCCACCTGGGATCCCATCAAATTTTGGGGCAAGGGACCACAGTGGCGTCAATTTATTTCTTCGAGCTGAACTCAACATGAACAGAGTCGTGACTTCTTTTTCTTAAAATAACAATGATATTGGTTAACTGGGTTTTTTGTTTTCCATTGAGGTTTTTCTCTCACTTGTTGCCTCGTGCGATTCCGAAAGGGGGCTGTTGAACCTCACTGTGACTGTCCTAGCTCACTGAAAAAGTACAACCCTTGCTTATGCCCACAAACCCCCCACTTTTGCTTCTGCCTTGCAAGTTCCTTAATGTCTGCTAACTGTCTGGCACTCTTCCCAAATGATTTACAGGACCAGCTTCCGCCATCTCTTCAAGTGAAGCGTCTCCAAGATCTCTAACGTTCTTCTCTAGCTGTACAGCATTAAATGCGGGGTCGGAGTGGATAAGTGTGACTTGGTGTCAAACTTTGTCAGATTGTGCTCCTCTGAAAGTGCCCTGGAATGTTTAGCTATGTTAAAGGTGCCGCAAGGGTCAAATTTGCTAATTGTGTTTCACTTTTGAGATGCTTCTTTCGCGGTTCTACATGGACAGCTGTGATGGGGCTACTCTTCAGATGTTGGAAATGCCAACTTTGTGTCCATTTGGTTTCTTCTGACAATAGAATGGTAAAATTGCCATAATCCTGGTGAGCTGACTGTCGTTAGAGGGGGAACTGATGCTTGTTAAACCCAAGGGTCACTGCATCTCAGTCAAGGAGAAAGGTGGAGAAGGAGAATCTTTCACGGTAACCTCAGCCAGTGCAAGAATTGAACTCTCATTTGCCATCACTGCATTACAAACCAGCCGTCCAGCCTGTTGTGCTATAGAACTGAGCAACAAAAGATCTTTTCTTTCTAGTTGAGAGGAGAACAATTTTTAAAAGGATGTGAGGGGCAACTTTTTATTTACACCGAGTAGCTGCTTTGTAGAATGAGCTGGCAGAGGAAGTGGTGGATGCAGGTACAGTTAAAGTTTAAAAGACATTTGGACAAGTACATGAATGAGAGGGGTTTGGAGGGATATGGGCCAAGTGTAAGCATAGTTTTGTTTGGGAACATAGTCGACATGGACTGGTTGGACTAAAGGGTCTGTTTCTATGCTCTATGACTTGCTTTGTGTCTATTTCCTTTCTCTCCTGAAGTGACCATGACAAGTTTCAAATAGATCATGCCACTTTTTACAGCAGTTGTTTGTCAGAGAGGTAAAGGTCTATTCAAATAGCAAGTCCCAGGGCAGCTGGCATTAAGGAAACTTGGCTCTTAATTAGATCCCAATCCTTGATTCTTTGATTTAGCTGTGATGTGAACAGCCATTGGCCCATCTTAAAACCCATTCTAAAGAAATTTTGACCTGGTGCAGGTGCAAGTCATTTTGAAGAAGGTTTTTAAGCCTTTTTGTGTTTTTTAAACACGTTTCATTCTTGTGGACTGATGAGCCTCGTTGTTCCTGGTTCTGTGTTGGCTTTGAGCCCAGGTACATTGTGATACCACAAGGCAGTAACCTGGGTGGGAGAGCCAAGAACTGAGGGGGTCATAGTTCTCGTTGCACACCGAGGGTTGACTATTAAAGACTGAAATGAGGAGACATGTCTTCATTTTAGAGGTCTGTGAATCATTGGAATTCTGTACCTGGAGAACTGTGGATTCTCAGCCTTTGAATGTATTCAAGCCACAGCTTAACTGCTTTTAGGGAATTGAATCACTGCTAATCTGTATCTCAACTCTATGTGCCTATTTTGGCCCTATAGCTGTTTATCCCTCCTCTGGCATTTTTCCTTTGTTATTGAGCCCTCCGTAGCTATGATTTTTTTTATTGGACTGGGGGATAGAGGAAGAATGTATGAGTATGTATTTACCATCCAACATATGAGGTAGCCATTTCTGATATCCCACCTCGGTGTTCTGATCCCAATTTTGGGATCTGTGGGTGCAGGACAAAGGTGAGCCAAAGAGACAGCACAGGTGCCTTGACCAAATGGCCACCTTTTTTTTTTAAATCAACTGAGAGAAACATGAATTACTTGGTCATAGAGCTGTACAGCATGGAAACAGGCCCTTTGGTCCAACTTGTCCATGCCAACCGGATATCCTAAATTTAATCTAGTCCCATTTGCCAGCATTTGGCCCACATCTCTCTCAAACCCTTCCTATTCATATACTCACCCAGATGCCTTAAATGTTGTAATTGTATCAGCGTCTTCCACTTCCTCTGGCAGCTCATTCCATACACACACCAGCCTCTGAAAAAGTTGCCCCTTGGGCCCCTTTTCAATCTTTCCCCTCTCACCTTAAACTGATGCCCTCTAGTTTTGGACTCCCCTACCTTGGGGAAAAAGACCTTGAGTATTCATCCTATCTATGCCCCCACTAATTTTCTGAAACTGTAAA
Source organism: Stegostoma tigrinum (assembly GCF_030684315.1). Lineage (NCBI taxonomy): Eukaryota > Metazoa > Chordata > Chondrichthyes > Orectolobiformes > Stegostomatidae > Stegostoma > Stegostoma tigrinum. The sequence continues at coordinate 38,538,240 of NC_081380.1, forward strand.
AGGCAATCCCTAAGCCTTTGACACTCTGGGGAACATAGTCCCAGTCTGTTCAGCCTAAATATAGTTCAAACCCTCCAACCCTAGCAACACCCTTAAATCTTTTCTGAATCCTTTCAAGTTTCACAACATCTCTGCTATAACAGGGAGACCAGAATTGAGCACAGTAATGACTTTTGATGGCACTAAATGGCAGCAATGGGCCCCAAGGATGTTGCAAGGTCTTTGAGAATTGAAGAGGTACAATATTAAAATGTGATCACTCTTGCAAAGTTGGGAACTCAGCCAGTTTGTACACAGAAGGATCCTGAGCATACCAAGGTGACAGTGAACATCTACTCAATATTTTTAGCCTTTGTTGGTTGAGGGATGACTATTACCCAGGACAATATGTACAATGCCCCGTGATCCTCTTCTAATATTGCGGTGATATATTTCTCACTTACCCGAGTGGTTGGTTTAATATTAGCTCAGACTGCAGTCCCTCAATTCCTGTGCTGATGTATCCGTCTAGATTCTCTGTTCCAGTCACTGAATGTATAACCTTCTCTGATTCTCGAAAGCAGGTCTGACCCATAGCCCCAGGCTCCTCCCACCATCAGTAGGGGTGGGGAGGCATGGCTCGGATCAACCCTAGTCAGGACAGGGACTGAACCAAGTGGTACTGACACTGACCTGGTTCACGTTTGCCAGCCCACCCCTGGAGTCTGTGTGCTGCTGTGGGAATGTGTATGTGCAAGTTGTAGCCTGGAGCTATGACAGTGACAGTGAAGCCTTCCTATATTCTTCCTGTCGTTTGATTTGACCCAGGGGTTTCTCCAGCTCTTGGCACATGCTGTTGGCATGCATTGGGATGGTTTTACCTGGTTTGGTTGTGTTAGGAATGCACTGACTGTGTGGTGGGACCAGAACCCAGAGCCTCTGGCTTAGAGGCAGGAACACTTACCTACTGCACCACCAGACCACCTCTGTCTGAATGGAGGCAGGAAGCTGAAGTGGGGAGAAAAACGAACCAGTGACTGGGGAAGGAAGAATGGGTGACGAAAGCCAGAGAATTTTTATTCGGTTCAATCACATTGTGACATTTTCTCAATGCTTCAAGTAATTAATTAGTTCACAGTGACTTTTCTGTCGACAAACGTGGTTTGGGCTGGGCAATGAATGAAGGGAGGGGGAAAGACTTTGAAGAAATGTACCAGCATTGAGACCCCATTTCCTTTTCAGGAGGGTTAAGAGTGATAAATAGAGGTGCGTTCAGATTCCCCCACTGTACAATTCATTTCCTGCTGCCCAGCCATCTATGTGATTGTTTGACAAATGTCATTGTATCTCTTGCAATCTTCTCCGAGCGTGGAAAATATCACTCTCCCATGCTTCCAGTGATGAATGATTTTCTTTTTTTAAAACACTGGATCTGAGGAGACGAACAAAAAAACCTTCAGTGACCCAAACCCGGGATCAAGGGGAAGCGAAATGTTGGGTCAGTTTGTGGAGGTAGTGGGCGGTGATTACTGTGACAACTGACTGCTATTGGATTCTCCAAGGACTATGTTTGTGACCTTTTCCCCCCGCTTAATCTTCAGCTCTGAATTCTACAGTCCTTTTTGTTTCTGGAGAGGTATGTCACAACTGGGGAAGGTTCTGTGGTGCAGTTGGAAGCGCCCCTGTGTCTGGGCTAGGAGCTCTGGGTTTGAGTCCCATGCAAGGAGTTGCTGGCCAAGCGAGATGTGTTTGTGTTTCCAAGCAGCTTGATTGTCAGCCTGTAAATCCTTCAGATGTTCCTGATGGCAGGCGGTAAGCATGAGGGTGTTTTTCTTGGTCAGCTGTCCTGAAGTAGTCAATAGCAAATGCCTGGGGTACGGTGACTTGAGTGAATCCACTTCATGGCCGCTGCCAGCATCTTGGTGCCAAAGAGAGAGAGATCATAGTTGGAAAGCTGATTTCACCCCCACCATATACCCAAGAGCATCAACCGCTGGCAAACCCATCCCAGCGAGCTGTGACGATTAAGAATTGATGTGGAATTTACCTCGCGAGCTCCCCCTGTGATATCGAGTAATAGAGAGAAAGCAGGAGGGACCCATTCTGGGAGCCATGTGGTGAAGCTCGTCTTCTGCCCTCAGTGATTGCTTGAGGAAACCACAAGGATACAAGCCTCGCTGATCGTAAGAAGCTAAGGGGTTTTCCGTGTGGCAATTTCTTTTGGCGTTATTGCTTAGCAATGTAAAATCCTGGTCAGACTGAAAGTGAAGTGTCTATTTTTCCCCATTTACTCATCCAGCTTCAATTTGTCAAACCTTCCAGAATTGTCCTGGAGTTTCTGAGAATTAAACTTTGACCAAGCTGGAGATAAATGTCTTGAGACGAGAAAATTGCATATCTGTATTCCCCCTTACTTTCAAAAAAAAAGAAAAAATCCATTCCTGAAAAGGGAGCGTCCCTTTATAAAACATTTTTAATCAGATTGTTCAGAGGTGTTATGTCAAACTTCCCCTGGCAGATGGATCTTTGAACCTAGACCTTCTGGTTCAGACGTAGGGACATTGCCACTCCAGCACAAGGCACTGCCCCTGTTTTGTTATGGATTCTGTTTCAGGTCACTTGCTTTTATGGAGGAATGTTCAACATTGTAGATTGGTGGGCACATGATGAATGATGCAGGGTAAATGACCAAGTGATTGGTTGAAGGTGAGAGTACTGTGACACCAAAGAACCTCCACTGTTGAGGTGGAATTGTGTTTGGGCCTGTGAGGGTCTCCTGGTGTGGTGTGCCACCAGGTGTGGAGTAAGGGCCCAGTATAGACTGGAAGTTTAAGTGTCAGTGTGGTCTGCTGTACTTAACTTTGTTTTTCTGCAATGCTGGACATTCTATCCCCTATTACCTAAAATCTTGTAACAAAAGAAGCTGTGATGAGTTACCTTTTTGTATCTAAGTTGGTGCTGTTAGTGGTGATGTATAAACTTTTCACATACTCCTTGAGTATATGTGACTATGAAGGCAATTCTATTCTAGGCAGGGCTGAGTGCATACCCCCGCCCTGAGGAGACAGTCTAGGCTGACACTCCTCCAGTGCGGTACTGAGGGAGCATGGCACTGCCTGGAATGCCAGTTTTCAAACAAGGAATCTGACCGAGACTCTGTCCACACTCTTTCGAGTCAATGTGCTGAAAAGAACTGGCAGTATTTGAAAGCAGAGATTGGGAATCCTGTCCGATATTCATCTTTCACCTGATGTCAACAAAAAAAAGCCTGATTATCTGAGTGCTGTGTTACTCCTGTTTGTGAACTCTTCTGTACAAAAGAGTTATTTCTCTTGCGTTTTAACAGTGACTGCGCTTCAGACAAGCACTTAATTGGTTTAGCTTGCTTTGGAAATCCAGAGGTCATAGAAAGTGCGATTAAAAATATGCAAGTTCCATTGTTTAGATCATCCTCTCATTCCTCTCTCTCTATTCTTCCCTTTTGTGTTTCTGTGGTCCCTGTGTCATAAGGACTGTGATCTGAGCCTTGTTTTTTCAGATGTTCTTTTTGTCTGGTTCTGAAGTGGGATTATGATGGTAAGCTTAAAATGCTCTGTGAAAGAGCCACTTCAAACATTCTGCAAGGCAGAGTCCGAGCACAGTTTTGCCAAGCGAAATTGCCAGCTTATTACTTTTTATTTTCTCCTCCTCCTCGTCTCCCGTGCTACCCCTCTCACTGGGAAGAGAGGCTGCTTTTACACTTGTGTCAGCACAAAGCATCCACAGTGCCACTTAAGGACCTGGCTGGAGTGGATTTGATGACATCAGGAGCCAGGCAAAGAGAGTGCCCGGGTGAAGGAAGCCTGTGTTGTGATAATCCATAACAGGCCGTGTGCAAAATGAACTGACTGTGTCATGAATCCAGGAGGTGGAAATTGGCCAATTGGTGAATGTTTAGCGCTTCTGTACTTGGTGTGATTCAAAAGTGTGGGTCACTGTGTTACAGAGTAATGTAAATACCTTTCTTTATGTTTTTTTAAAAAAAGGACGGAAAATTACATACGTTCAGTTGCTCTTAAAAGCTTAGGTTTATTTTTTACTTGGCAGTTGTTGTCAAGGTCAGTATTTATTACCCATTCTTAATTTCTTGTGAAGATTGAACTACTGTTGTCTTGCATTGTGAGTAAGGTTAGAACACATGGAGTCCAGGGGGAGCTAGCCAACTGGACACAAAGTCGGCTTGAAGGTAGGAGATGGAGAATTGTTTATCAGACTGGAGGCCTGTGACCAGCGGTGTGCTGCAAGGAGTCGTGCTGGGCCCTTTTTGTCATTTATATAAATGATTTGGATGTGAATATAGGAGGAATGGTAAGTTAGCTTTCTTCACCACCAATCTGGTGAAATCTGCAATCTTGGGAAAACGATGCGACTTGATCAGGTGGGCTGACAAATGGCAGGTGCAGTTTAATTTACATAAATGTGAGGTGCAGCATTTTGGTAAGGCAAATCAGGACAGGACTTAGACATTTGAAGGCTAGAGCCCTGGGGAGTGTTGCCTAACCAAGAGACCTTGGAGTGTCGGTGTATAGTTCCTTGAATGTGGAGTCACAGGTAGATAGGGAAGGCATTTGGTATGCTTGCCTTCATTGGTCAGTGCATTGACTACACGAGTTGGGAGATTATGTTGCGGCTGTACAGAACTTTGAGGCGAATTTTAGTTCTGGTCTCCCTGCTGTAAGGAAGATGTTACGAAATTTGAAAGGGTACAGAAAAGATTAGCAAGGATATTGCTGAAGTTAGAGGGCTTGAGCTATCAGGAGAGGCTGAATAGGCTGGGGTTTTTCTCTCTGTAGCGTTGAATGCTGAAGGATGACCTTTCATAGAGGTTTATAAAATCACGAGCAGCATGGATAAGGCAAATAGCCAAGGTATTTTCTCCAGGGTACTGGTGTCTAAAACCAAAGGGCACAGGTGTAAGGTGAGAGGAGAAAGATTTAGAAGGGACCTAAGGGGAAACTTTTTCATGCAGAAGGTGGTGTGTGTATGCGATGAGCAGCCAGACCCAGTGGTGGAGGCTGGTACAAACAATAACAACATTTAAAAGGCATCTGGATGGTTATATGAATAGTAAGGGTTAAGAGATATGGACCAAATGCTGGCATATGGGACTAGTTCAATTTAGGATATCTGTTCGGCGCAGACAAGTTGGACCATAGGGTCTGTTTCAGTGCTGTACGGCTCTGTGACCTTAATTGGTGTTTGATAAGTGTCCTGCAGTGCTGTTAAAAATACTTCAGAGGTGAGGGGATGGGGGTAGTTCTTGTGGCATAGGGTAGTATCCCTGTCTTTGGACCAGGAAGTCCTGCATTCAAGTCCTACTTCTTCCAGAGTTGTCATAGCATCAGTTTATGCGTTGATCAGAAAATATCTTGAGGCTTGTGGAATTTTTGACTTTACAGCAGTGAGGATACTTTAATTTTCTGCAACAGTATCCTCAATCGCCTCTTTGTCTTGGTGTTTACCAGTGTATGTCCAAGATTTTGGGATCCTGTATCACCCTTGGGAGCTGTGATCTTAGATAGTTTAAATAATTTGTTGTTAGGAGTACAGAGCTTGAGTATTGCTGAGTTTTTAAAAAAAACATCCTTTTGAAGTTTTTCATCTTGTATTCGTCAGGACACTGCAAGAATACCAATTTAACAAACATTTATACTCAGAGAGAAGCATGTTAATTCATTGACACGTGGACTCAGGTTAAAGACATTAACTGGTTACTTCTCAGTGGTAATGGTTAATAGTTAACAGCAGGCTTTGTTTAAATTTTAATGAGGCAAATTGACCCTAGGTTAGTCAATGCGTTGCCCTGAAAACTTAACTAGCATTTGTTGGCACTAATTTTTGTTGAGATGGAACAGATGCACTGTGTGGATGTGCTCTTTTCACAGAGGAACAGGGCCCTATACATTGAAGTGCAGGCAACAGTGATACGTTTTCAATCCTGAAATGGCTATCAATTCTTGATATACTCATGATTATCCACCAAATGTTGTCTAATTGCAGAACCATGTCTAATGTAGGACAAAGTGTGGAGCTGGATGAGCACAGCCTAGGCCCGAACCGTCAGCTTTTGTGCTCCTGAGATGCTGCTTGGCCTGCTGTGCTCATCCAGCTCTACGCTTTGTTATCTCGGATTCTCCAGCATCTGCGGTTCCCATTATCTCTAATGTAGGACATTTGTTTTGCAATTGCTGGTTGAGCTAACAGCCTCTGTATCTCTCCCGTTCCCATTACCCCAGCCCCAGCAACTTCCCTGGGGTATTAATGTACATCTAATGTTTGGTTGGAACCCGAATTATATGAACTAAGTAGTAGCAGAGAGCGTATGCACTGGGATAATTTGAGTTAGACTCTGATGCATCCAATATTGGGGATCTACCCAATCCGACTGCGAGGTGTAGTGATGTGACTTGGGCGTCTCTGCCTTTGCACTATTTAGGAGTCCATGGTTGATTTCTTTGTTTGCACCATGTTAACTGGTTTAGGGATATTGCAGTTTGCACATCATTCCTTAGTTAATAACTGGCCAAGTTTCTTAGCACTCCTCTCATACCAGCTTCTTGCACATCACTGATTAAATCACTGCACCACTCCAACTAAAACGTACCTAGTAGATCACACTCTTGTGCGACCCACCATAATATTTTCTTGTATATCTGTCATTTTTTTTTCCAATGTTTCTGTGAAGTGCTTTGGGGTCTTGGTACTCTGTGAAAGGTAACACATAAATGCATTACAAGAATTGCTGACTTTGTAACTGTCTCATTCAGAATGCCTGTGCATGGTGGTTGACAGAGGGAAGAAAGGGAGTACCCTGTCCACAGTCAAATAGCCTGCTGTTGCTCACAGTAATAGTCCTTCGGGCCCGGCTCAGTGTTGGGAGGTGTAGGCTGTGGAGCCCAAATCTTTGGGAGAGGGAGTGCAGACAGACTATACTCCTCCCACATTTGTGTTTTTTTGAGATATGTGGCTGGATTTCAGGTTTCCACGTGCAGGATTTGTGCAGTCTGTGAGAACTCAGAATGATCTAGCACCGAAGGCCATTTGGCCCTCACAATCCCATGCAGGCCCTTTTTGGTTTTTGAGACAGAGCTGCCCAACCTGTTCTGTGTCCCTGTTCCTTTCCTCTCCCCTTGAAACTCTACTCCCTCTTCATGTCTTTATTCAAGTTCCTTTCATTCACTTTGCTTCCCCTGCAGCACATGCAGGTTAGAAAGGTAGGTCAATTAGCTAGACGGCTGGTTTCTGATTCTGAGCGATGCCAGCTCATGCCACCGTAAAGGTCCTGCCTCCCCACCCCACCATCACCACCACCACCTCTGTGTCTCTGTCTGTGTCATGAGACAGCAGCCCTATATGTGCTCCCTTTACCTTTTTAGCCAGATTGTAGACCATTGTGAGAGATTTCCGTTAAAGGGTCTGATGAAACGCCAGCTTTCCTGCTCCTATGATGTTGCTTGGCCTGCTGTATTCATCCAGCTCTACACCTTTTGTAGACCATTGTATTGGAGACACAGCTGTGGCACAAAATGGGTTCCTGATACAGGTAACTTAGTGCACGGCTATATAAAAGTCATCCATTTCACAAAGGCACACAGATTGCCTTTTTGCTCACCCTTTTCGCTCACCCTTTTCCTCATCAACATTTCAGACTGTGTGTCTTTTTCAAAGCCAGCCACTGAAAACCGGTCTTTTCTAGTTGAGGGCGTAGAGTGCAAACTCCCCTGAGCACTCCTGGCATTCTTATGAAAATCCTGACATTTATAGATGGCCCCTTGCTAAGTCTTGATCTCTGCATAGTAACAGCATTGCTGTTTTGCCTATTGGTGTCTGTCTCAATCTACTGCAGAGAGCAAGCTTTCACTCTCTCTCCAGTGTAAGTAGGCCAGTGCAGGAGGCTGCATGTTCTATTTAGAGACGTTATTTCTAATTTTTTTTTTAACAATCTGCTTTGTCCTCTCTCTTGGTGAATTACCTATCTGCAGTAAAATTCCCTTTTTTTTCCCCCCTCCCATGTCCTACCAATGCCACAACCCCCCCCCCCCCCCCCCAAAAATAACCCCCGTCCCACCACCGAAGTACTTCCAGTCAAATGTCATATCGAACAATTTCGCTGCGTGCGAGGATGTTTGGTTATGACGATAGTGTCAGCCACAATTTGATGGACAGAATTTTGGCCCCTCAGTCTGAAGGTTGAGGGTTCAAGCCCGCTCCACAGATTTCAGTGTAAGACTGAGAGAGCAGCTGCAATACAGCACTGTTGGAGGTACCGTCTTTTGGGTGAGATGTCAAATTTAAACCCTGCCTGTTCTCGAGTAGCTATAAAATTCGAGTGACACTATTTTTCAGAAAAGCAGGGGAATTCCCCTTGGAGTAATACTTATTCCTCCCCCTTCACCAAATCTGCATCACAAAAACAGATGAGGTCATTGCTGCCTACAGGAGCTTGCTGATGTTTCTTGCATTCCATCATTGACTGCACTTAGGCGAGTTCAAAGTTGGCTGTGAAGTGCTCAAAGGCACTATTCAAATGCAAGGCTTTCTTTTTAAGCAGTCCTCTTCAGCTCTCTGCTTTTGAGCTCATGGTGGTCAGCTGTTAAAGTTCAGATACGAGAGAGGTACAGAATCTAAGCCACCGATGCCTGCCAGTCAGAGAGAGAATTACTCCAGTAATGCAATATTTTATTCCATTACTTCTAAATGACCTGACGGTTTCAGTATTAATTTTAGTGTTGACTTTAAATCTGAATTTGCTTAATTATATTTTCAGGTTGCTCAAACTGTTGTTTTATCTGGGTTTGAATCATTTAATTCGCTTTAGTATAGCGTTCATTAAAAATTAAAATTGCACTTTGCACAGATGGTGACTCTCAAATGGATTTGCAGTGGTGTACAAAGGATTTGTCGATTTTGGATTGAGTGGTGAAAGTGACTTCGTCATGGGAGTTAACACAGTGGGTGTCTGAGAATTTTCAAAAATCACTTTTCAAAAATGCCCACTTGAGTGCAGTGGATTATAGAGTGTACTCCAAACTATATATAACTTACCTGTTTTATTTAGCTGTAATGGCTGGTATTACTGTAATACCAGGTGTTGTGTGCCATTAAAGCAGAGGCAGTTTTCAACTATCTCGCCTTGAATCTTTCCTCCTCCTTTTCTTCTTAGAACATAATAACAGGAGAAGGCCATTCAGCCCCTCAAGCCTGCCCTGCCATTTGTTGAGATATTCGCTGATCTGTGGCGTACCTCCATATACCTGCCATTGATCCATCTCTGTTAATACCTTTTGCTTTAAAAGAAAGTGATCTCCTGTTTAAAATTAATATCCGATCCAACATCCACTGCCCTTTTGTGGAGGAGTGTTCCAGACATCTGTTGTCCCCGCCTGAATAGGCTGGCTGTAAATCTCAGACCATGCCCCGAGTTCTAGAATTCCCAACCAGTGGAAGTAGGTTGTCTTCACCTGCACTGCCTTTCCTGTTTGTATTTTGATGACTTCAATCAGATTACCCCATAACCTTTTAAATTCTAGAGAATATGGGCCTAATTTGTACAATCTGTCCTCATAACAACCTGTGAAGTCCATGTACCATTCCTGCAAAACTACATTGTACTCCTTTTAAGGCCAGTATATCCTTGCTAAGGTGTGGTGCTCAGATCTGCTGTCGGCACTCAAAAACATAGAGTGAGCAGATTCCTGTCTAATGTTGGCATAAATCTGTCATTGTGTTCTCCATCCTTGACTGCATGGTAAAGATGTGCCTCACCAGCTAGTAGAGGAGCTGAAGCAGCTTCACAAACACGTTTCTCCCCTTTGGGGTGTCAGCGATGCTCCCCTTGTGAGACCTTCGTCCAAGAGAGTTCAGGAGACACTGGAATTTCTCTCTAGGCTGGGTGATATCTGCCTTGTTGCTGGTGGTTAACCCCCTCTGCCATTTTAATGTGGGTGTTTCCAGAAGCATCTAAGCCCTTGGGTGTCCATATTTGGTGTGTAATTTGCACAGGCCTGCATGCACATACTGGAGTCTTTGTGTAGTTTGTGCCGGCATGTAGTTGTATGTTTGCATGTATGTGTGCACATAGTGTATGTCTCTCTGTAACTTTATGAATGTGCATATCCATTTCTGTCCCCCGCTTCCCCCCTCCTTTCCTTTGCCTCTGTGCCTGTGTTTCTCTCCGTGTAACTTGTGTGCGTATGTGGGCTGGTAGCCTGACTATATATTCCAAAATTACAGCCGCAATAACCATAATTTGATCGTAGTTGCTCTAACATTGAGGCACTGAACCATCTCCTGCTCCCAAGCCATGAGTGAGAACCTGCCCTTGAACAGGGTGTGGACCTGAGAAAGCTCGGATTGCTACTGGTCTTTTTGTTTTCTTTTGATAAGGATTCCTCATGGATCAAGTGAAGTGGTCCTATTTCTCCTAATGCCACAAGGGTTTGTTTGGGGTGCCTTTTCTTCAGAGGGGGAGGGGGTGTGGTTCTTTTGACTACAATGGTTGTGAAGCTGATGGTCTGTTCTGCTGAATGAATGGTTTTGGGAAAGGTTTGGCATCAGGATCTGTAACTGAGCACAGAGTAAAACAACTTGCTGTAGACTAGTCATCATCTTGGGTGCTTCTGTTAGTAGTTTTTTATAATTTTATTAAAGTGATGGTCATTTACTCGTATTTCCATAAACCACAGTAGGCTGAAAGCCAGTCTGTTGGAGTTGGAGGTGCATGTATGGAGGTCTCTGTAAACAACTGCTTCTGAAAGTGGGGAAAGTTTTGAGGCTCTGTTGAGATTTCACTGCCTGGTTTTTGGGAATGGAACACCTTTTTGGATTCATTATCACACCTTCCTGCTCACCACACCTGTCCGGTTTAACATCGGGGCTTTATTCCTCTGAGCGTCACTCTGCAACTGTCTCTCTCTGTCTCTGCACGGTCCTGGGAGCTTGCCGTGTATGTGGTAGAGTGAGAGTCAGCTGCTTCAAGGCATATTGCTGTTTGCTAGTGAAAGGTGTTTACCATGAAGGAAGCACACCCACCAACCACACGGGCACGTTCTGTTTCTGACAAATGTTGGACTGTTTTAGGAATCCTGACTTTGTGTGCACAGGAATCCTAAATCTGTGGAATTGGCTTATAATCCAAAAGGGAGGAATAAGCATTTACGTGATGTCTTTAAATGTTCCTGGGACAGCCCCAAAGTGCTTTTGTAGCCTGTTTATTTATTTTTTGGGTGGCATAATCTGCAGGTTTGACTGTGTTCCAAGGGACTTCCCTGTCTTTCAAACCCTTGGAGCATGGGTTCATGTAAACTCTGCTTGCGTCACCCATCACCCGTGTGCTTGCTGAATTAACATCCATTCCTGGATCTGATGATAGCTCTGTTTTAAAATTTTCAGCCTTTGTTTTTAAGACTGGCCGCAGGCTCGCCCCATCTCTGTGACAACCTCCAGCCCTAAAAACGTCCCAGATCTCTCTCTGCCCTGGACAGATATAGCCCCTTGTGTGCCCACTGTTGATGGCTGTGCTGTCAACTGCCTGGGGCCTGTGCTCTGGAATTCCTCCTCCCCGAACTGAACTTTTACCTCGTTGAATGCACATCATAATGTAGGGTACTGTGGCAGTCAATTTGTGCACAGCAGAATCCTGCTGAAAGTAGTGCATTAATGATCAGGTTTTTTTTTGTCGATAACATTAGTGGATCAGTTTTGGCCAGAACTCCATTCCCTGCACACCCTTGATTAGTGTGATTTCAGTACTTTACATCAGCCCACAGTTTGAGCAGTGCAGCATTCCTTTGGTGCTGCAGCTCAGTTTCTGCTGAGATTATGTAGCCCCAGTGCAGGGTGACTAGATGACAGCCTTTGACACTGGAGGCCCAGGTATACCTGAGATGATGAAACATCTGCTATCTCTCCGGATAAAACGAAGACCTTTCTCATTTGTTGGGGAACTATTGTGACTGTGCTCATTAGATCCTGCTACATGGGAAATAGGTGTCTGTGTATGTAGTAAAAAAACCAAATTTACACTGACAATGCTCTGGATTCGCGCATATCAATCTCTGAGCTCTGTACAGAAACCTTATTCTTGTTAGTGTTCACTGTGTACATTGCGATGGCCTTTTTAGCAGTGCACTTAGGTTTATTTGATGTTGATTGTGCGACAGTGAGATGTGTTTGTGCAGGGCTTTGTCGCTGGTAGCAGTGTTCATTTTTTTTTTCCTCCCCAGTGAGGATTTGCTTTGACTCGTAGTGAACATCCCATTGAGCTGACTGGAGTCTGAAGGTCACCCAGCAAATGAGAAATTCATGCAAAGCTTCCTTGAGAGTGACATCATCTTAAAGGGGAAGTGTATCTCTCTCAAACGTCTCGTGTTTTTTTTTAAAAGGAAATTTTGTTTCTTGCAACCTTTTCTTATAGTTGGTGCCTTTTGTTTTACTTAATTCCTTTCCCCATGGCCTTTCTCTCTCCCAGTTGTGGTTAACATTGTAACACTTATGCCTCAAAGGCAGGACAATATTGGTTCAATTCCGACCGCAGAGCCTAGAGCACAAAGTTGAGGCTGACATCCAGCTGCAGTACTGAAGGGACACTGCACTGTCAGGAGTGGAATCTTTTAGCCCAGATGTTAACCCCATGGTATTGTCTACCCTCCGCAGTGGATCTTAAAGACCCCATGCAGCTGTTTTGAAGAGCAAGTGTATTCAGAGCCAGTAACTATCCCTCCCACAATGCAGCTAATTCTTTAACACATCACTGTGTGAATAATAGCTGTCCTGTTTTCTTACTTTGAAGTCAGTGAAATAGTAGAAGAATTTTTGCTTTTCTTTACTGTTTTTAAAATGACAATAAACATTTCACTGCCTGTAAAACACTTTTTTATGTACGAAGGATGTGACCGGTGCTATTCTCATGCAAGGTTACTTTTCTCTTGTATACACTGGTCATCTCTGGGGGTGTGGATCTTCAGATATTTGTCCCCTTGGCCAGGGGGTCACTTCTTCCCATGTGTGACAGAGCTTGTGCTCTGGAGGGCAATCTTGTCCTCATCCAAATGCAACGTTGAACCCAGGTGTCCTTCAGGGACTGGAAGCCTCTGTCTTTGACTCTTGCTCATTCTTGCTTCCCCTGCTCTCGTGGTCGGGATTGGTGTGGTGGCCCCCACCCTGGCACAGCTCTGGTTGGGATGTGCCAGTTGAGTGTGAGATTGAGCCTGACCCCGAGTCCCAGTCGCTTGCTGTTGTTCCCATCGGAAATAGGAAGCTCTGACATTTTCTGTTGATGTTGATGTTTAGATGGAAGGCTGTGGGTAGACATCTGTAGTTTGCCAATTTGGGTCACTAGTGAATCTATCACTTCCTTCATTTCTCCATTAGCAGACCTGCTTCAAGTCTTTTGGACTCCCATGCTATAAGATGACTTCTCCATTTTTACTCCACTTTGTAAGGTGCTTCTTGAAAACTCTGCTTGGCCAAGTGTTTTGTCACCTGCCTTCAATATCTCCATCATCCATTTGGTGCAAAGTGTTTTTGTTTGTGTTTTTATGAAGTACTTTGGGGCGCGTTACAATAATGGAAACTGGAGGTTGTGAGGAAGCAGAGTTAGAAGTTAGAGTTTCTGCGTACAAACATATGGGTGTCCTTGAGCCTACTCCACCTCTTGATAAGATTGTGGCTGACCTGTTTGAGGGCATAACACGGCCGTCTTGTCTGCCCTCCTTAACTACTCACCTTGTCCTTGTCACCTGTCTCATTCAGTCTTTAGTGGACCAGCCTCTATCCGTCCCTGTGAAAAGAGAATTGACCCAAGCGTGTGCCCCTCCCTTGAGGAGGGGAATCTCCTTCCAGTGTCTACCCTGTCAAGGTCCCTAAGAATCTAATAATCATAGAGTTGTTTAGCACAGAAGCAGACCCTTCGGTCCAACTCATTCATGCCAACCAGACATCCTAAACTAATTTAGTCCCATTTGGCCCATATCCCTTTAAATGCTTCCCATTCATGTACCCATCCAGATGCCTTTTAAATGTTGTAATCATACCAGCCTCCACCACTTTCTCTGGCTACTTGTCCCACACACATACTGTCCTCTGCATGAAAATGTTGCCCTTTGGTTTCTTGTGTTCCAATTTCATCAAGACCACGTCATTCATCTCTATTCTGATGGGTATTTGCTCAACCTTATCTCCTAAAACCATCTCTTCCTCCCAGGAATCAGTTAAGGGAACCTTCCTGTGAACTGCTTCCAATGCAAGTTTATCCTCTGTGTAGGGGGAGGCCCCAACTATACAGACTGCTCCAGGTGTGATCTCACCAGTGCCCTGTCCAGTTGGAGCAAGGCTTCCCTACTTTTTAAACTCCATCTCCCTCACAGTAAAAGCCAACATTCCATCTGCCTTTGTAATGTCTTTCTGCACCAGTGTGCTCACGTTTTTATATTCGTGTACAGGGACACCCGGCTCCCTTTTTCACCACTATGCTCGAGTCTCTTTCCATCTTAATATTTCATTTTTCTATTCAGCTTGCCGAAGTTGACAAACTCACACTTTGTTGTGTTATACTTTGCCAAATTTATGCCCATTCACTTAGCCTTTGTAATTTTTTAAAATCCTTCTCACTGTTTACTTTCCTGTATATTTTTGTAACCAAATTGTTTAGAATACCATTGGGTAAGTCCCTTCATTCAGGTTGTTAATAATAAAGATCGTAATTAGTTGAGACTGTTGTGGCAATCCACTGGGTAGAATTTGCTGATGTGAAAGTTACTTTTATCCTGAAATTCTGTTGGCTAACTACTCACCATAACAACAGGCTGGACAGTGTAACTTCCAAGCAGTCGAGAATAACATCACTTTGTTGGAGTACTCACTGATGTCACTGAGCATGGTGACGAAACATCTGAACGAGAACAAGTCAACATCCTGGCCCACATCCCGAGCTGCAGATCTTTGTCCAAACTTTGTGTTATGATTTTCTGAATGTCCTGCTACCACCTCCATAATACTGGATTCTAGCATTTTCCTGAAGGCAGATGTTATGTTAACTGGCCCATAGTTTCCTTCCTTTCTTGATGATGAAGTTGATTATTGAGAAGACATCATGTTCTATACTAGCTGTCTGCTGGTCCCGTTGTTGATGAATGCATAAACCCAAATGAAGCAAATTGAAAGTGTTTGTGTGATTCAAAGCCAACTCTCATTTACATTCTTTCTTATGGAATGTCTACAGCCAGTGTAGGAATGAATACAGTGCGTTGGACCAGAGTGAAGCCCATCACCACCTGCTGTCAGTGAATGAAAGCTAGCTCAAATATTAGGAGCTTTTAAAATTCAGACAATGAATAAGCCTATGATGATTAATAGGTATTCAAAGGGGAAAATTAAATATGATTTATTGCACAGTTTCTTGAGAGGTGTTACAGTACTGGAATGCTCCTCAGCAACGGAGCTGTGAAGAACGTGAAGGAGTTCGATAGGAATCGCACAATGCGATCAATATGTGTATTTGCACAATGATGAATGATCCCTTTTAGTTACTGACAGTGGAATTCAAATTTTGTTATTGAATCTTTGAGGAGAGACTGTAGAAACTGCAATTGGTCTCCCTCAGAATGGCTCCTCAGTCCAGGACAGCTGCTACCTTTTGTGACTAGCTGCAGGTCAGATAAGGCCAGGGCCTGTGCTGGTAGGCCTGTCGGCCTTAAGAACCTATAGTCCTGGGAGTCGAGGGGAAAAAAAGTAGCTTCACGAACTTCACAATCCCATCCCTGGCATTTCCCTTGATACTAAATTGGGAAAATTTCAGCATGGTGCTTGGCCATCTGTGAGTCTGTGGGCCTCTATTTGGCTTAAAACATCTTTCTCCGGGCTCATTTTCTTTTTTTTGCCTCATTCCTTTTGTGTGGATGTTATTGGCAAGGTCCAATACTTATGGCCAATCCCTTTTTTAGTCCTTGCATTGAACGTCTCGCTAGGCCGTTTCAGAAGGCCGTTACGAGCCAGCTAGTTTGATGTGGTTCTGGAACAGGCCAGACTAAGTTAGGATGGCAGATTTCCTTCCCTGTAGGTCACGAGAGAACCAGGTGGGTTTTGACAACAATGGTTGACCATTCTGTGGCAAAGCTGCCATGTTATTTGATCCCGTGCTCCCGGAGCACTGGTCTGGGCCTCTGGGCCATCAACCTTCTGACATTGTTACTGTGCCACTGCATCCCACTGATCCAGGCCCAGACTCTCCTGAGTTACAGAAGAATGTTGCTTTGGGAAGTCTGGAAACTCCTACCCACCTTCTCTTTGTTTCCTCACCGCAGGCACCCAGAACGTGAGCTTACATCTTGCGGTCACTAGCCCAGTGACATTATAACTCCGCCACCCCCTCTGGATGTCAGCCAATTTGTATTTCTCAAATGTAGCCCCGATGAGAGAATAGAGCGCTCTGAAATTCAAGTGCCCAGTGTTGTCAGAGCCACCTGGTGAAAAGGTGCCGAATGCCAGACCAGGGGCGGTTAGCTCTGGCTCCTCTGGGAACTTGCAGTAGGAGTGAGGTCAAGGAAGGAAGAGTTGGCTGAATGTCTTAAGGGCTGCAGTATTTGCTTAAAGTTTTAAGAAGCATCAAAACCATAAAAAAAACCAATTTGGATGTTTGAGTAGTTTTACTAACAGAGACTGAGATCTGTCCATTGATTTTAATCTGTTATGGGCATGAGTTTATAGAGGAGGTGTGGCATAGTGACAGTGTCACCGAGTAATCCAGAACCTCAGGTTAA
This sequence comes from Stegostoma tigrinum, assembly GCF_030684315.1. Taxonomy (NCBI): domain Eukaryota; kingdom Metazoa; phylum Chordata; class Chondrichthyes; order Orectolobiformes; family Stegostomatidae; genus Stegostoma; species Stegostoma tigrinum. The sequence goes on from NC_081380.1 coordinate 38,555,015, forward strand.
TGTTTTGGTGAAATTCAAATTCAATAAAAACCTGGAATATGAAGGTAGACTAATCCGATGATGCAACTGTTTTGATTGCCTGAAAAACCCATCCAGTTTTGTTAATCCCCTTCAGGAAAGGAAACTGCTGTCCTTACGCAGTCAGGCCTACATGTGACTCCAGACCCTCCGCATTGTGCTTGACTCTTAACTGCTCTCTGAGCAATAAATGCTGGCCAATGACATACCATGAATGAACAAGAAAAAAACATTTTATGAATGGAGTAGGCTCAGAGCCATGATAAAATCCCAGGGTGGGTTCAGTGTCTGAGTAAAGCAGACCAGCAGCATTCCACGATCTGGAAGCTTATTTGGAAATGGGTTCCTCTCTCAGAGCACTCGTTGATCGATAGGTGGTTAAAATGGAGAGTAACAGCTGGCTGGGAGTGTGCTCAGAGGCTGTCACACCCTCCAGGGCTTTCTGACTGTCATTCACATCTATCGTGTGTTACATCCTTAAAGGCCAATATTTCTCTTTTTTTTGTTCTGATCTCTCTGCAGATGGTATATTTCTCACCTTCCCTGTCTCTTCCCTTTGAACAGCTCTTTTATTTTTCCTTTGCTGCCTTTTGATCATAATCTTTCATGTTTTCTTATTGTTTTAGCCCCTCCTCTCTCTCTCTCTCTCTCTCTCTCTCTCTCTCTCTCTCTCTCTCTCTCTCTCTCTCTCTCTCTCTTTTTCCCCTTCCCCACCCCTCTCCTCCTCTCCCTTCCCCTCCTGCTCTTCCCTTAGACTTCATTTTGCCCCTCCCATCGTTATCCCCTGCCCTCCAGCGTTATTTTGATGTGTCCATCCTCCTGGACGCTAGCTCAGTAAGAAGATTCCTGAGAGAATCCTCGTTGGGGCATTGAAAAATAATTATTTTTAAATCGCATGTTTTCAGGACATTCCTTTTATTAGGTGTACGAATAGTGGATTTTTGTGCAAGATGGTGTTTTAGCTCATAGTCAAGGATGATTCATTTGCTCTCCAATGTGTTGGATGGTCATTGGCAAGAAATTGGTGTCGGCTGGCAATGGGGGAGAGAGCAGGAAACCATGCAATCGCATCTCCAGGAGTATGTTTCCTCAGAGTGGGCAACGCAATCCCTGTCTTCGATGTTGAGAGTCCCTTTTTTGTGCTTCTCTATCACTGGGGAAAACCCAGTGAGTTCCTGCTTCCAGAATGGAACCTTGCTCCTAGCTTTGGTGGGGTTGAGACTTTCGCTGTTGGTTTGTAGCCCTGGAGCTGACTTGCTCTCTATCCCAGGAGTGTGGCCTTGCTGAAATGATACCCATGTCTGTATTTTATTTGAGTTTTTGTGGAGAATGATGGTACAGTGATGTGTATCTGCCAGTATTTTGCAGTCTTGCACCAACATTCAAGTTATTCCAACTCTAATTGTCCCTAGTATAGCTCTGTCGTTGTCAGTTCCTTTTAAGGCAGCCTCTCCTGGTGGGCTACCATTGAGGACATCTTTGTAGCCTGCCTCTATAACTTTTCCACTCCTCCCCTTTTCTCTTCCCTACCACCACTTCTTTCTTTGCTGCCTGCATTTGCCCCTCCCCGTACCATTCACCTTTCGGTCACGAGGCTGTTTGTCCAACTCCTTCTTCAGAGAGTCGAGTGCAAGATGTGTCTGATGTCCCAATGCTGAGGGGAGTCCTACACCACCAGAGTTGCTGGTATTTTTGGCCCTGGTGTTAAACTGAATCCCTGTCTGTCCTCCTTGTGAATATGGGAGGTCATGTGGTATTTCAAAGAATAAAAAGTGCACTACCTCTGGTGTCCTGGACAATAGTTATCCTGAACCAATACCTAAAACTAGATGATCCATCAATCGTCACTTTGCTACTGGTGGGATCTTGCTGTGCACAGCTTGGCACAGTGTTTCCTACACAGTTACTTGCCAACTTAGTGTCTTTTGAGCTATAGTAATTCAAACCTTCCTAATGTACCTTACCCCAGCTCTCCTGCCCTCCCTCTGAGGCACGAATTCTATCAGCATCTCACTAATAGACAAAAGCAGAAATTGCTGGAAAAGCTCAGCAGCTCTGGCGGCATCTGTGGAGGGAAATCAGAGTTAATGGCCCAGGTCCAGTGATTCATCTTCAGAACCGCTGGGAAAAGGTTGCTTGTTATGCAGAAGGTGGGTTGGGGCATAGGCGGTAAGACATAAACCAGGAGTAGAGACAGAACCCAAAGGGAGAGAAGAACAGTTGGACAGACAGATTGGATAATGATCCAGCTCGGTGGGTGACTGGCTATCAATGGGACTGAGAACGGCTGACAGTGGGTTGTATGTAATAGCAGGCTGTGCGATAACAAGACCTGGTGTGTGTGTGTGTGTGTGTGTGTGTGTGTGTGTGTGTGTGTGTGTTGGGGGGCGGCGGCGATGTTTGGCTGAGGATGTGGGAGTTCAAGCCCCAAAATTGTTGACCTCAGTATTGAGTCTAGAAAGATGTTGAGTTCTTGAGTGGAAAATGAGGTGCTGTTCTTCCAGCACGCACTGAGCTTTACTGGAGCACTGCAGCAAGCCTGAGATGCCGATGTTGGCCGGGGAACAGGATGGTGTGTTGAAGTGACAGGCACCTGGAAGTGAATCATTGTTTTTTTTTGTGGGCAGAGTACGTCGCCAATATGTTATGATTCTAAGTATCAGATAGCATTTTTAACCGGATGGGACATTACCCTTTAGAACTGCACTGTACTTTGCCAATGTATGTTCTTGGGCTGGTGAGATGGTACTGGCATGATCACTGGATCAAGGGCAGCTTTCAGCCTCATAGTCCCCAAGATACGTCAATTAAAGTGACCTCAGTTTTTTTTTCAGGTATCTGGTTGGTGAAGGATAGAACTGGAGTTGAGATCTGTACTTGTCATACTTATTTTCAAAGTTAGGCTTTATTTCACTCTTAGGGAGACGATGGCCTTGTGGTGTTATCTCTAGACTGTCAATCCAGAGACAGCTCAGAAACTCTCACTGTGTCAGATGGTGGAATTTGAATTCAATAAAAATCTGAATTTAATAATCTAGTGATGACCGTGAAGCTGTTGCTGATTGTTGGAAAACCATCTGTTTCAATGTCCCTTTTAGGGAAGGAAATCTGCCCTCCTTACCTGGTTTGGCCTACGTGGGACTCTGAAACAATGTGGTTGTATTTTAAACTACCCTCTGGGCAATTAGGGATGGAGAATAAATGCTGCTCTCACCAGTGATTCCCACATCTCATGCACAGTTAACCAAAAAATGCATCTCGTAATCCGACAGCCACAGTGTGTCTCAATGTCTATTTACGGCAGACTCGGTACATTTTTACTTGAGTCTTCAAGCTTGTGATTACACTCCTCTGGAGCAGGTAGGATGTGAACCCAGGCCTCCTGGTTCAAAGAATCATAGAATCCCTACAGTGTGGAAACAGGCCCTTCAGCCCAACAAATCCACACCAACCCTCGGAGCATCTCACCCTACATAACGCACCTCATCTACACATCCCTGAACACTACATGCAATTTAGCACGGCCAATCCACCCAACCTGCACACCTTTGGACTGTGGAGGGGGGAAACTGGAGCATCCGGAGGAAACCCACACAGACACGGGGAGAATGTGCAAACTCCACACACAGTCGCCCGAGGGCGGATTCGAACCCGGGGCCCTGGCGCTGTGTGGCAGCAGGGCTAACCACTGAGCCACCGTGCTGCATTTCTGGAGAGCCGCAGCTCTCAATCCATTGAGAAAATTGAGCAGCTGAAAGGTAGGAATGCTACCACTGAACTACAAATACCCCTTACAAGAGGCTCAAAAATCCTTTCAACATTTTGTTTTGATTTAACCTATTTTTCTAATGAACCTGTTCTTGCGGGTAGCTGAAGTGAATCCTGGTTAATGTTCATCACCTGGGTACAATGAAGCACAATTAATATACACTTCAACACCCGTATCATCCGAGTACAGAGCAGAGATCAAACCTGGGCCTGTCCAGATCTGTTCAGACCCTTGCAACTCTGTGTTGAGTTTATGCACTGAGTTCGTGGGGGTTTGGGGCGGGGGGGGTTTGGTGGTGCGGCGGTGGTGGAGGCCGGAACCCACTTTTTTTTAAACTGTGTTTTGCATATTCTCAGCCATTACTGATGAATTTGGGGCTTATTTTGAAAGGGACAGTTTGGCTTTCAGAGAAAACAGCACATGCCTAAACTTGTCTCAAAGTGCTTCTTCCGTATCCCCCAGGCACCACATAATTAAGCATAGAAAATAAATTATGTACGAGTGCACTCACTGAGATTTATTTTTGTGTAGCTTCTTAGTTACCGCGGGGTTTGCTGTTAAATGTGCAATGATATGAATTTACTTTTTCGCCAAAAACCTGATGAATGTTACCCAGTAGATGCTGATAAATATACCTTCGGAGGTGATTTTCATTGCATTATTATCCAGGAGCTGCCATTTTTCACAAACTTATTGCTGTTGTCTGTCACTGGATTAGGTTATCTCCTGTCAGAACAGTTTTACTTTCCTGTTGTCTGGTTTAAGTAATTTATAGCAAGGTCAACCCTTCTGCAGGGGGTTTCCACTGACTCGCAGTATGAGGTGCTTTCATTCTGTAAACTTGCATTAACAGGAACTCACAGGCTACTGGTCACTGTTGTGTATCACTTGGGGGCTGGTTAGCTCAGTGAGCTGGCTGGCTGGTTCACACTGCAGAGTGATACCAATCACGTGCTTTCAATTCCTGCACTGGCTGAGGTTACCATGAAGGACTTTCCTTCTCAACCTCTGCCCTCGCAGCATGGTGACCCTCGGGTTAACCTCACTACCAACTTGTCATCCTGTCGCGAAAGCAGCCCTGTGGCCCTCTGGGATTATGGTGCATTTACCTGCAGTGTATTGCGTTCTACCACCAACTGTATGGAATAGAAAGGTTACTTTCTCTACAAACAACCTTTTCAGTCTTGGGGTATTTTCCTGATAAGGTAGCGGAGGGAAAAGGAGGCAAGACTTGCATTCAGGTAGCACCTTTTCATGCATCCCCGAGTGCACTTATTTCAGCAGAGACCAGCAGAAGGTCAGCATCCCTGAGTGCTAGTTACCAGTTAATGCAGATTAGCTGGAATTGTAATGGTGCACAGTGTGGATCTTGATCCTTGACCAGAGATGAGCGATGTGCCTGGAGGATGATGCCTTCCAAGCAGAAGGCAGAGAGTTCTGAGAAATAGTGATGGCTGTAAAGTCACAGAAACTACAAGGAGGTGATGAGAGGGACTGAGGTTGGGGTCTGGGAGGATGGGAAAGCCCTAGTGGGCTGCAGGCTCTTAGTGTCCCTCCAGGAGAGGAGAGACCCTGCTCAGCCTTCCCTGTGAAAATGACTGGAATGGGTTTTTTAAACCCATCATCTGAGCTCAAAGGCAAAGCATTTCTGGAGAGCAGCAGCTCTCAATACATTAAGAGAAAATTGAGCAGCTGAAAAATTCTTTAGACTTTTTTTATATATTGGATCAATATGGCATTGAGATAAGCTGACATTTTGTCCATTCAAAGAAATGTTGCTCACTTTGAGAGCCTTGGCAGGGAATGACTGAGAGTGAGAACATTTGATAACGCACCGAAGAGAATAAAAGACTTTCAAAACAAAAAATCCACTTCTGTCATTTGTATTTTGCAAGTAACAGGAAGAGTACCAGCTAACCTTGACTCACTGACTGTCAACAGAGGTACTGTATGGCCTACTCCAGCAGCACTTTTTCTCCTGTTCCACAGGCAGATTACAATCTTGGCACTCAATCAGCTTTTTAGTTCAAGGTGCCTTTTTGTAAAGTTTTTTTTTTTGCCTTTCCCAATTGAGTGTTTCCCTATTCCTCAGTTCCTCCTTCTCTTCAGCGACAGGTACTGATTCTAATTTGCAGGAAAGCAAGTTCATGACTACAGTTCCTGTCATTGAAAACGTTTCAGTGTTGGGCAATCTGTGCCCAGGAGATGCTGCTTGAGATGCGCACGTTGCCCTTCAGATGTGCTGACATCTGTAGTTTAAGGCTCCTTGATTTGTTAAAAGGGAGATTAAATTGAATCTCTGAGATTTCCTGTTGTGTTGTCTCTGACCAGAGCTTCACCTGAGGGTTGATTTTAGACAGTCTAGTCAACTGCCTGCCAGCACTTGAAGGTTCACTTATCCCCCGACTGGTTGCCTAGGGGCAAAGACACTTGCTTGAGCCCCTTTTTTTAAATTGTTTGTTTTTTTTAAAAAATCCATTTTATTCTTTTTTATATATTTCTGCTTTTTTTTGCTTTACAGGGTTGGGGCTGAGTGGATGGGAGGGCCTGAAAGGGAATAATGATTGACTTGCAGTCTTGGTCGCAGCAAATACACATTGCAATGGTTGGTTGCACAGTCATAAATTGGCGTGCTTATCTGTAAATATAGTGTAGCCACAGATCACTGAAATGCTGTGGTTAGATACAAAAAAAATCAAAAAGGCTAATGGAATGTTAGCCTATATATCGCAGGGCTCGACTATAATAGGGAGGAATAGTTGCAGTGGTTGTACAAAGCCGTGTGGGGCCCACTTTTGGAGTGAAGAGTTCGGTTCTGCATGCCCAACCTTAGGATATAAAACAAGAGCAGAAATCACTGGAGAAACTCAACAGGTCTGGCAAAGCCTATGGGAAGAAAGCAGAGCCAGTGTTCGGGTCCATTGAACCAGACGTTAACTCTGCTTCTCCACCCCCACCCTGACCCCTGCAGATGCTGCCAGGCGCTCTGAGTTCCTGCAGCAATTTCCATTTTAGTTTCAGATCTCCAGCATCCTCAGCACTTTGTTTTATTTTAACCTTAAGATACACTGGACTTGTGAGGGAGTGCAGAGCAGATTTACCAGAAAGTTGCTAGGGTGGGGATAGTCGGACTTTGAGGTAATGTTAGTTATGCCTTTTGTGTTCCCTAGAATTTATACACTTTCTTTTTAAAGTGTGCTTTTCTAATGAACTGATACAGAGATGTTGTTACACACCTCTGGAGCAGGTGGCACTTAAACTTGGGCCTCCCTGGTTTGGGGCAGGGACACTACCGCTCTGCCACAAGAGGGGTCTCCTAGAATTTGCATAATATCATTTACAACTAGGAGCAGGTGCAGGCCATTCAGCCTTTCGAGCCTGCTCTGGCAATCAGTAAGCAAATGGCTGATCTGTTTGATTCAGGTCAAGGGTTATGGGGAACACAATCAAACTCCTGCCTCACAGCCTGAAATGTATCCAGTGACCAGTTTCACCTGTTATCGATGGAGAAGAACTCCATAGACTGACTATTGTAGATGGCTCTGAAAGGGCTAATGCTCAGAAATGGCATAAACACTGCCCACTATGATGTCCCACGGATTTGGAGGGAGAATTGCTCAGAGGCTTAAGGGAGTGAGGCCAACTATGCAGGTCCTCCCTGTTGTTACGAAGATAGTGTCTGTCATATCACAATGCACTGCAACGTGCAGGACCTCCTTGGGGCCCCATGATTTCAGTTAGTGGCCCTGAAATCTAGCTGCTAATATGCAATGAACCAGTCTCCTGTTTGAACCAGTTCCAGTTGAAGCAGTCAGCGCATTTTCATAAAATCCCTACCGGGTGGAAACAGGCCGTTCGTCCCAACAGGTCCACACCGCCTCTCCGAAGAGCATCCCACCCAAACCCCCCTCTAACCCTGCTGTTCCCATGTCTAACACACCTAACTTAAACATCCTGGGACACTATTGGCAATTTAGCATGGTCAATCCACCTTTGACCTGCACATCATTGGACTGGTTGGAACAAACCCCTGCAGACATGGGGGGAATGTGCAAACTCCCCACACGCGGTTGCCCGAGGGTGGACTCGAACCCAGGTCCCTGGCGTTTGAGGCAGCAGTGCTAATCACTGGGCCTGACTAGACTGAGCAGGCCCTGTAGATCCCTAGATTTGGAGAAGATGGTGGTCATAGTAAATCTATTTGCAGTGTGTTGAGGTGCAGACTCTGTTTAGACACACATACAAAGACCGACGGCCTTGCAAGAGAAGCAATTCGTCCTCATCTCAATACCATTGATCTTGTATCACCTAGGCCGTAGACTCTCCTATGAGGATAGCTGCCCATCAGGGGTCTATGCTGTCACCAGCTCCCTTGGGGATATATATTCCAATTGTATCCCTGCTCAGAGTGACCCTGAACGGGGAAATGTTTGTGTGACCATGCACCAGGCCTCTTGGCTATAACTCAGCATCAGACATGTGTATGAATACTCTGCAGATGAAAATGTTCACGATTAATTTTGCATTGTGAATTTTAGCTCTGCAAATGAAGGGTGAAATGTAGATGTTTTCTCCTTTTCAGACATAATTTGTGTCTTGCAGTCTGTAAAACAAAGTGTCTGCTTCCTGTGGATTTTCTTTTTGGTAATACATTAAGATGCCTCCTAACTCTGACATTTGGTCATTTTGCGGGAAGTGGTTGCTGCTGCTTGGATAAGTCTGATCTGATGCCCCCAAGAGTGTCTCTTGACAAGTGCTGGAGACCGCCGCGCCCCCCCCCCCCCCCCCCCACCTCATTGTCTGCCAGGCCCTTTGCTTGGTTGGGGGCGCTGGCATGTGGTTGAACTTGGCTGTGTTCTCCCTTTTATCCTGATAGACGGACAGATGGACACAGCACAACACAATGTGCACAAAGGGTGATAATTTTGTGTGCACAGCTTTGAGGTCACATGCCAACAGGAGGAATAGTCTGACTGTCACGTGTCAGTACTTCTCACCAGGTATTCTGGGATCCTGACTAAATGGGCCGACTCAATGTGGGTAAGTGTGCAAACAGTGGAGGACCCTGTGTTGGGCATGGTGTGATCACTTCCTGCCCATTGTTGTCACCAGCGGGCTTAGTGTTTATGGGTGAGCATCTGGCTGGAACCTGTCTGGGCATTTTACGAGTTCCACATCGATCCTTGCTCTTTGTTATGTCACGTGAAATCTGGGAATTCGTTGCAGCCATCAACTTCTTGACCTTTGGTCAGGAAAGGGAACCCCCTCCTGGAGAGAACGGTGACTCAGTGATGTGGTGTTGCCCGTTGGTGATTGTAAGGACTTTAGCTGTGCCCGTAATGGGTGAGGAGCAACTGATGGGAGAGTCTTTGCTCTGCAGGGAGGTTGTTTCCTAAGCAAACTCTTAGCTGTGATGAGTGATAATGGGAACTGCAGATGCTGGAGAATCCAAGATAATGAAATGTGAGGCTGGATGAACACAGCAGGCCCAGCAGCATCTCAGGAGCACGAAACGTCAGCTTTTGTGCTCCTGAGATGCTGCTGGGCCTGCTGTGTTCATCCAGCCTCACATTTCATTACCTTAGCTGTGATGAGCTTCCTTTTCAATGATTTACTTCCAAGAGCAGATTTTCTGGATACTGCCCTGTTTTTTTAAAGAAGAAAAGGACTAGATTATTCATGGGCAGAGATGATGCAAAATTTCTTCTCTTGGATGATAGTAAATCTGTGGAATTCTTTGGCCCAGCCTCTTCAGCCCTCTGTGGTAATCAGTATATTCAAGGCTGACACAGATCTCTAATCATTAGAGGGATCAGGGAGTGTGTGGGGTTAGGGCAGGATGGTGAAGCTCAGGATGATCACATTTCATTAAATGGCAGAGCAGACTCAGTAGCCTCTTTTGTACTCCTTTGTTCTCTGTGATACAGTACCAACAGGCCCTGGCTTAGTGCTGAGCGGGCGTTGAGATTTTTGTGACCACAGGAAGGCTGGGGTAAGAGAAGGCTGGTCTTTTCTGGAAGCAGATTTGGTGAGGTTTTACCCTGTGTCCACCTCCCCTGAGACTCAGCATAATTACACTTCTGAATGTGTCCTCTTGCTCATTTGGTTGCCCACAAAACACTGCTTATTAAAAATAAATTTCAAGGATAATGACCTCCAAAGCTTTGAGGAAACAAAATGTTATTTCCGCAGTTTTACATGTGAAAATATATAATGAGTACAGAATGCTCTCTGTTCTTAAAAGCTAGTTTAGCAAGTTAAAGTTAGCTGCTTCAGTCTGGACCACATAGCCGTGTGCATTATTGAACTTGACATTTGCACAGCAAGAGGACAGACTTGCTGTGCAGTGACCGGACTGTGGTGACGATTACCCACCATACGCTTGTGGGAAATGGTTGAACCCCCTTTTGGGGAGTTTAAGTAACACCTGTTAAATGCGCAAGTCCAGGTGCACATGGTTGGAGTCTCACGTATTCAGCTAATCCTAAAATCTTTTGGATTGCTTATTTTCCCCCTAGTTTGGTTGTTGATGGTTGAGTGGTGATTTCAGAGGTGCCTTATATCTGTGTATGTGGCTTTTTTTTTTTCAATAACCTTGTGGGATGTGGGTATCACTGGCTGGTCCAGTATTTATTGCCTGTCCCGAGTTGCCCTTGAGAAGGTGGGTGGTGAGCTGAATTCTTGAAATGCTGCAGTCCTCCTGTTTTTTGGTTGACCCACCATTTCCCTTAGGGAAGGAATTCCAGGATTTTGACCCAGTGACAGTGAAGGAACAGCGATATATTTTTAAGTCCAGATGGTGATTGACTTGGAGGAGAAATTGAAGGGCGGTTGTGGTGTTGTTCCCATGTATCTGCTGCCCTTGTCCTTCTAGATGGAAGTGGTCGTGGTATTGGAAGGTGCTGTCTGGGGATCTTTGAATGCCAGCAGGGCATCTGTAGATAGTGGTAGTAGTGTGTACTGAGTGTCAGTGCTGGAGGGATTGGACGCTTGTGGATATGGTACCAATTAAGCTGGATGGTGTCAACTACTTAAATGTTTTTTATTATTCATTTGCAGGATTAGTGTGCTCCTGGCTATGCCAGCACTTACCATCCCTAATTGCCCAGAGTCAGGTGAGAGCCATATAATTACCTGTGGGTCTGGAGTCACATGTAGTCAGGCCAAGAAAGGACAGCAGTTACATGTTGACCGAAGGACATTTGTGAACCTGATTTTTTTTTTCTTTGACAGTCAGTGGTTGTGTTGGACAACTTTTTAAGCTGAATTCAAATTCCACCATCTGTTGTGGTGGGATTCAAGCCTGGGTTACCGGGGCATTGCTTGGGTCTCTGGGTTAATAGTGCCCTGGTAATACAACAAGGTCATCACCTCCCCCTAATGGGTGGGTGTGTGTGTGTGTGTGTTGCTCCTGTCTGTGCTTGCATTGTCTGCGATGGTAACTGATGACTGGGATTCCACGTGGTTTTCAAATCATATTGGCTCCTGGCAGTAATTGCCATCTTGGGACATCCTGCAAATCTCCAGTCCTGTTGTGATGAAGGTATTGGAGCTGATGGACGTTGGGAGTTTGAGAAATTTCCAAACCAGAAGCTTGAGGTGTATTCCATGGCCCGTTCTCCTGTCCTTTCACTCCAAGCTGGGGATAACGGCTGCACAGGAAGATGCCCGTCTGTCCAGTCATTGACAGTGTGCTAGTCAGAGTCACCAGTTAATCATGGTGGCTTGGCTTCCCCTTCTCCCACATGACCATTCTGTGTGTTGCTCCCACATTTAGTGTGTTTAGGACATCACTGACATATTTCTGTGCCCCACTCCTTGAGTTGGTCATGTTTGGGTGATGTGATATCATGTGACTGGTGTGAGGACTCACATGCTATCCAATATGTGGCAGGAGCCTCCGTTCCCCCACCCAAATGTCTCTGCTGGCCATCTGCAGTGTAGCACCTCGGAGAGGTGTGCTGTCTTATGACCAGTATTGGCACAATGGGCCAAATGGCCTCCCTTTGCCCTATGACAATTCGCTTGGGGGAGAATGCCAGATGAAAGAGCATTCAAAAAGTGTGCAATGCAAATACACATTCTTCAGACAAGAAACCAAAGAAAGGACTTGCATTTATGTAGCTCTTTTAATGACTGGTGGTCTCCTCAACATACTTTGCATCCCTTGAAGTACTTATGAAATGTAGTTTTCAGTTGTATCGTGACAAGCAATTTGCGCACAGTGAGCTTCCACAGACAGCAATTCAATAATGACTGGGGAATTTTTGTCTGTCACATTGATCTGAGGATGAATGTACTCCACGGCACCAGGGATGCTCTGCTTCAGAAATGCACCATCCACCCGAGCAGGCAGGTGGAACCTCTGTTTTTAACATTTTCCTCACCAAAGACAACCCCACTGGCAGAGCAGCACTCCCTCTGCATGGAACTGGAGTGTCTGCCTGTTTCTTCGGTTGTGCTGAAGTCCCAGGCAATAGGTTGTGGACCTGGTGTGTTACTGATCAGGGTAACTGGCTTCCACCAAACATGAGCCCTGTTTTTTGTTTTAAAATAACTTTTTTTAACTCTCCGCTCAACACTACTGAGGCTGGAAACAGCATTGCAACAGTGCTGAAAAAAACTCCCTAGAGACTTCTGCGTCATTGTCAAAGAGTTTCTTCAAATATTATTTGATTATCACAGGCGTAGATAATTAAACATGATTCAAAACCAGCCGGGTAGACACCAAGCATGTATTTGAGGGTTTGATCTTTTGTAAGCGTATGAGAGAATGCCTAACTTTTGCAGTTTGGGAATAGGTCTGTTAAGTAGACTACTGGTAGTCCATTACTGCTCCTTCTAAACACATGTCTGTAAATATAAAGTAACAGTTTTCATCTCTCCAGAAATGTACCACTGGGGGAGTTTAAGTTCCAAGCAATACCTGGGTGAACTGGCCGTTGCTTGCCTTCTACCTGAGCTTATTTTGCATGTTGCCCTTTGACCTTGGTTACTATGGTAGCGGTTTTGCAGCATTGCATGCGAGGATATTTTTATTTTCTTGCGCCAGTGTCCTTTTGAAGTCTCCAGGGCCCTCCCAAAGGCTGTCCTGACTTTGGCATTTCACTTCAGGTGACCCCTGGATCTACCTCCCACATCCCCCTCCTTCCCATGCTAAAGTTGGCATCATTCCCATTAAACCGCACCCCCCCCCGCCACTGCATCCTGTGCCAATTCTGGCTGCCTTCCTGCATCCGTCGCACACAGTACTTGGCGCACAGCGGCCGTGGATGTCGACATGAGATTGCTGATTTGCGTGTTCAGTGTGGTTTCTGATGTGGTGAAGTTCTTTTCCTGGGTGTTGCTGGTTTAAGTGGGCAGGAAAGACCAAGACAAAATCTTAGAACTGAGTGTTGTGGAGGATATGGAACAAAATAGGAAAGGTCCGAGAATTCCTGGGAGTGGGAAGGGACTGTTTACCAGGGAGCTGCTACCTCCCTCCTCATCAGTGACTGTGAATCCCTCAATGAGATCACACACAGATAACACTGGCAGCTTCATGATGTGGAAAAATAAAATCTAAAATTAGAAAGTTGTCCAATGGTAAATAAATCTGCTGTGGGAAAAGCTCTGTGTGACTGTGTTCTCTCTCTCTCTCTCTCTCTCTCTCTCTCTCTCTCTCTCTCTCTCTCTCTCTCTCTCTCTCTCTCTCTCTTCCCCCCTCTCTCTCTCTCTCTCTCTTCCCCCCTCTCTCTCTCTCTTCCCCCCCCTCTCTCTCTCTCTTCCCCCCCCTCTCTCTCTCTTCCCCCCCCCTCTCTCTCTCTCTTCCCCCCCCTCTCTCTCTCTCTTCCCCCCCCCTCTCTCTCTCTCTTCTCCCCCCCTCTCTCTCTTCTCCCCCCCTCTCTCTCTTCTCCCCCCCTCTCTCTCTTCTCCCCCCCCTCTCTCTTTCTCTCTCTCTCTCTCTCTCTTTCTCTCTCTCTCTCTCTTTCTCTCTCTCTTTTTCTCTCTCTCTCTTTTTCTCTCTCTCTTTCTCTCTCTCTCTCTCTCTCTGTGCGTCTTTCCCACTCTCTTGCCTCGCTCTCTGCCCTTTTCAGATTGCAGAGCAAATTCCTACACTGAGGATAAACTCCGAGCCAGATAACAACCTGTTTATTACAAAAGGCCAGGGAATGAGGGAGAGTAAATCTAGAGTTTACTGCTGGGAAGCTTGCTGTGTGCGTGGGTTCAGCTTCCTAGCCCTTGTGTGCAGATGATGTGGCATTTTTACTGTCCTACAGCATGGATACCGACCCTCTAGTCCATGCTGACCCTGTTTCCGAACTAAACTAGTCTCACCTGCCTGGATTTGGCTCATACCCCTCCAAACCCCCCTCCTATTCATGTACCTAGCCAAGTGTGTTTTAAACATCGCAACCATACCTGCATCCACCACTTCGTCTGGAAGTTCATCCCACATGAATGATCCACTGTTTTTCCTTAAAAACAGTTTCCCCTCCTGTCCTTTTTAAAATTTTTCTCCTCCCACCTTTCTTTTTTTAAAAAAAAGCCCCCTAGTTTTGACCCCCCCCACCCTGGGGAAAAGACCCTTGTCTATTCACCCTATCCGTACCCCTCATGATTTTATGAACCTCTATAAGGTCACCCCTCAACCTCCGATGCTGCAGGGGTGGAGTGGGGGGGTGGGTGCATAAAGAGTCCCAGCCTGTCCAGTCTATTTTTATAACTCAAATCCTCCATTCCCGGCAACATCCTGTTGGCTGCTTTCTGTTTTTCAACCTGTGGGTGACCTTTCCACCCTGTTTATTGCCTGCATTTATTTTGTCTCCGCGCGGAAGCTCCAAGCTTAAGGAAGGTGCTGCTCGCTCTGCAAGTGTTTATCAATGCAGGAGGATCGCCAGCCTTGCATTTCGAAGCAGACTTGTGTGATCCAAGTCTGCGGATGCTTCATTGTCGACTACCTGTCCTTTTGTTTGGGCCTCACTTGAATCGGCTGGTCATTCCCCACCCACTTCTTGCCCCCAAAATGAGAGATGGGTGTCTGCTACTCAGCTAGGACCCTCAAGGGAAGAGCACACTTGCATTTATATAGCGCCCTTCCCGACCTCTGAGCAACCTGAACCATTTTTCTTTTAGCCGATGGGGTGGTTTACCAGCGTCGTCACCACCCTGAGGGTACTAAGGGTTGAGCTTGACCAGGATGATGCTCACATTTTGTGGAGTCCGCTAGATCCCACCTCCCCTTGCTTCCCTCCTTGAAGGTACTGTAGTATCGTGGGCCTTATGGCTTAGGTGAGCAACTGCTCGGGGGGGCTGTGGGTAGCAGCAAGCGGTCGGCAAGAGGGAGAGGAAGCCAAGTGTGTGTCATTTCTGAGCTGGAGCCAGTGCACTGTGGAGCTGGAGGAACACAGCAGGCCAGGCAGCATCAGAGGAGCAGGACAGTTGATGTTTCGGGCCAGGGCCCAGTGTTCCTCCAGCTCCACACTGTTATTTCTGACTCCAGCGTCTACAGTTCTCACTGTCTCATTTCTGAGCCAATTGTGGTGTGATTACCATAAAACTAAATGTTGATCAGGGACCAATAGTCCTGGGATCCCATTTCAAGGAAGACACTTCCTGACTCCAGAGATAAAAAGAAACAAGAAGTTTGCTTTTATGTCATATCTTTAACGATTTCATGACATCCCAAAGTGCTTTATAGCCAATGAAATACTTTTTGAAGTATAGTCATGGTTGTAATGTTTGCAGTTGGATATTTGACATTGAGCTGGTGGCAAAGTGAGATTGTTTTAACTATCTATGGGCAATTTGACAGGAGTTATTCATTGATAACTGTAAAGAATCTGTGGTTTCAAGTTGCCTGGTCTTTCTTAGCCTCAAAAAGAATTGGGGGTAAGGTGTAGAGCTGGATGAAGACAACAGGCCAGCAGCATCAGAGGAGCAGGGGCCGAAACATCAGCCTTCCTGCTGCTCTGATGCTGCTTGGCCCACAGTGTTCATCCAGCTCTATACCTTGTTATCTCAGATTCTCCAGCATCTGCAGTTCGTACTATCTCTCAGACTTGAGGGCAGCCTTGACAGTGCAATTAAATCTGAAGACCCTGAGTTGCTGGAGCAGTTCCGTGCTCCATTGTATATTGTGTCCTCTCTCAATACAAAGATGTGTGCTCCTGTGAGCGATGGGGTGGGCAGTGAGTGAATACTAACCCAGATGCCTGCCCCATTCTGGAGACCAGTTCCTCCTCCAACTGTCAGAAACACATCTTGGCAAAGGCCTCCTTAACAGCTTGCGAAATAATTTTAGCTTGACTGTTGTATGCACCATGCTGTCCTGGAGCTTCTCTTTAAACTTATCTCAAAATAAATCCTGCCATAAAAGGTTTTAACCTGTATACGCGTGGCCCACTTTGTGTTAACTTTCCACCTTTTGGAAGGGACAGGTGAGCACGGCACGCAGCTTGTGTATCCCCTGGAAAGGAGGAGTTCGCTATTGTGGGTTAATTGTTAACCCATTGTTGGCCTGTTGACCCATTAATCCGACATGCCAGGTCGTGGCATTCAAATTGACTGGAGGCCTCTTCTGATTGAGGAAGCAGCGACCAGGCTACGAAAGCACGTGGGAAGAGCCTGAGCTGTGACTATAAGGTCGCTTTTGTCTGAGAGGATACCCAGTTCCCACCTTCTGCAGCATCTGGGTGAACATAATTGTATCCCATGCAGTACAACAGGGTGGAACAGAGCCAGTTCACATTATCAGAAACTTCAGGGACACTGGCTAATGTACGTCAGAGCCTCTGAGAACCTTGTGAAGTCCAAACAATGATCTGCTCGAGGCTTGCTAATGGCTCAGCGTTTTTTAAAAACTAAATAATAAAACCTATAAATGGCCACAGTAGTTGTTGAGACATTCCCTGGTAAACAAAGCTCTAGTTGTGAAACTTGACTTACTGTATAGACCACCATCAGTTTTTTTGGAGGTGGGGGTGGGTAGGGTGTTTTATTTTCAAATGTTTTCCCGGTCTCCCGGCCTCGTGCTCTCCCTGCCTGAATTTGCCGTACTCTCACTGAACCCCCGCCCCTCACCTTCGCTTGCCCTCACTCGGCCTCCAGCTCGCCCTCTGCCTGTCGCTTGTCTTCTCCACCCCCCCATCCCCCTCGATCATCACCTCCACCCTTCCGTCTATCACCTTCCTCCCCCCTCTCCCTCCCCTCAGAGTCCCAGTAAGTGCCAGAGCTGATGACGTTGCAGTGCTGTATCCTATAAAGAGCACAAGGAAGGGCTGAAACCGTGCGGGGGATGTGTATGTGGAGTTTCTCTTGCTGTCTCTGTGAATTGAAGTGTGAGACAGAAGTTTCTAGTGTAGCTGTATTGATCCTTTCATTTGTAATGTAGCCCAGTACAGTTACCTCCAAAATGATTAATCTGTGTCGCATTACCATTTAAGGGTGCATGGGATTTTGGTTTTCCCATGTATGTAGGGGAATGTAACTGTGGAAAGGTGGTTAGTTAGCTCGGATAAGAGATAATGGGGACTGCAGATGCTGGAGAATTCCAAGATTATAAAATGTGAGGCTGGATGAACACAGCAGGCCAAGCAGCATCTCAGGAGCACAAAAGCTGACATTTTGGGCCTAGACCCTTCATCAGAGAGGGGGATGGGGAGAGGGAACTGGAATAAATAGGGAGAGAGGGGGAGGCGGACCGAAGATGGAGAGAAAAGAAGATGGGTGGAGAGAGTATAGGTAGGGAGGGGATAGGTCAGTCCAGGGAAGACGGACAGGTCAAGGAGGTGGGATGAGGTTAGTAGGTAGCTGGGGGTGCGGCTTGGGGTGGGACGAAGGGATGGGTGAGAGGAAGAACCGGTTAGGGAGGCAGAGACAGGTTAGACTGGTTTTGGGATGCAGTGGGTGGGGGGGGGGAGAAGAGCTGGGCTGGTTGTGTGGTGCAGTGGGGGGGAGGGGACGAACTGGGCTGGTTTAGGGATGCAGTAGGGGAAGGGGAGATTTTGAAACTGGTGAGGTCCACATTGATACCATATGGCTGCAGGGTTCCCAGGCGGAATATGAGTTGCTGTTCCTGCAACCTTCGGGTGGCATCATTGTGGCAGTGCAGGAGGCCCATGATGGACATGTCATCTAGAGAATGGGAGGGGGAGTGGAAATGGTTTGCGACTGGGAGGTGCAGTTGTTTGTTGCGAACTGAGCGGAGGTGTTCTGCAAAGCGGTCCCCAAGCCTCCGCTTGGTTTCCCCAATGTAGAGGAAGCCGCACCGGGTACAGTGGATGCAGTATACCACATTGGCAGATGTGCAGGTGAACCTCTGCTTAATGTGGAATGTCATCTTGGGGCCTGGGATAGGGGTGAGGGAGGAGGTGTGGGGACAAGTGTAGCATTTCCTGCGGTTGCAGGGGAAGGTGCCGGGTGTGGTGGGGTTGGAGGGCAGTGTGGAGCGAACAAGGGAGTCACGGAGAGAGTGGTCTCTCCGGAAAGCAGGCAGGGGAGGGGATGGAAAAATGTCTTGGGTGGTGGGGTCGGATTGTAAATGGCGGAAGTGTCGGAGGATGATGCGTTGTATCCGGAGGTTGGTGGGGTGGTGTGTGAGAACGAGGAGGATCCTCTTAGGGCGGTTGTGGCTGGGGCAGCGTGTGAGGGATGTGTTGCGGGAAATACGGGAGACGCGGTCAAGGGCGTTCTCGATCACTGTGGGGGGAACGTTGCGGTCCTTAAAGAGCTCCCACGATAAGACATTCCACTCCCGCAGCTCCCACGATAAGACATTCCACTCCCGCACATCCCAGATGTCCAAGTTCTTCAAGGACTGCAACTTTCACCCCACAGTGATCGAGAACGCCCTTGACCGCATCTCCTGTATTTCCCGCAACACATCCCTCACACCCCGCCCCCGCCACAACCGCCCTAAGAGGATCCCCCTCGTTCTCACACACCACCCCACCAACCTCCGGATACAACGCATCATCCTCCGACACTTCCACCATTTACAATCCGACCCCACCACCCAAGACATTTTTCCATCCCCTCCCCTGTCTGCTTTCCGGAGAGACCACTCTCTCTGTGACTCCCTTGTTCGCTCCACACTGCCCTCCAACCCCACCACACCCAGCACCTTCCCCTGCAACCGCAGGAAATGCTACACTTGCCCCCACACCTCCTCCCTCACCCCTATCCCAGGCCCCAAGATGACATTCCACATTAAGCAGAGGTTCACCTGCACATCTGCCAATGTGGTATACTGCATCCACTGTACCCGGTGCGGCTTCCTCTACATTGGGGAAACCAAGCGGAGGCTTGGGGACCGCTTTGCAGAACACCTCCGCTCAGTTCGCAACAAACAACTGCACCTCCCAGTCGCAAACCATTTCCACTCTCCCTCCCATTCTCTTGATGACATGTCCATCGTGGGCCTCCTGCAGTGCCACAATGATGCCACCCGAAGGTTGCAGGAACAGCAACTCATATTCCGCCTGGGAACCCTGCAGCCTAATGGTATCAATGTGGACTTCACCAGTTTCAAAATCTCCCCTTCCCCTACTGCATCCCTAAACCAGCCCAGTTTGTCCCCTCCCCCCCCACTGCACCACACAACCAGCCCAGCTCTTCCCCGCCCCCCCCCCCCCCCCACCCACTGCATCCCAAAACCAGTCCAACCTGTCTCTGCCTCCCTAACCGGTTCTTCCTCTCACCCATCCCTTCCTCCCACCCCAAGCCGCACCCCCAGCTACCTACTAACCTCATCCCACCTCCTTGACCTGTCCGTCTTCCCTGGACTGACCTATCCCCTCCCTACCTCCCCAACTATACTCTCTCCACCTATCTTCTTTACTCTCCATCTTCGGTCCGCCTCCCCCTCTCTCCCTATTTATTCCAGTTCCCTCTCCCCATCCCCCTCTCTGATGAAGGGTCTAGGCCCGAAACGTCAGCTTTTGTGCTCCTGAGATGCTGCTTGGCCTGCTGTGTTCATCCTGCCTCACATTTTATTATCTTAGTTAGCTCGGATGGCTGGTTTGCAAGTGGCGCCAACAATGCAAGTTCAGTTCTTGCTCCAGCTGAGTTTACCATGAAGGACCCTCCTCCTCCTCAACCTCTCCCCTTGCCTGAGGCATGGTGACCCTCACCACCAGTTGAGTCTCTAATAAGAGAGCAGCTCCACAGTCCTCTGGGACTATGGTTATTTTACGTCTCTTACTTGCAGAGTGACCCCAGACTCTCATCCTGCTCAGACCCAACTTTTACATGCCCCCTCCTCCCAACACACGTGCATGCACACTAACAGTGAGATGTTCCAATCATTGCGAAGGACCTTAAGTTTCGGAAGCTACCAGGTTTGTTTCGCAATTGGTGCTGATACGTTCAAGGATTTCATTTAGATGTTGGCAGTAGCTGTTACTAAAGTCCCTAAATTAGTAAACGGAATGATCCCTGGCCCAGACCATGATCTAGCAAATCTCCTCCAGATCTTAACCCATGTACTGGCACTGAAAGAGGTGATGCCCTCCGCAGTTTGGTGGCTGCTTTGTACTTAACACATTAATTAGACCGGGTGTCAGATATCAGCAGGTGCTTGTAAAATTAGTTGGCGTAGGGGTAAAAATCGGGCATTTCATCCAATTGACCATTTCCTGTATAGCTCCAAATGCAAGAGGTTTTGGGCTTGGCAAGTCGGGATCTGGTGCATCAACTCATCTTTTCCCCACCCCGATCCTTGAGGACAGGGGAGTTAAGGAAGGAATCTAACAGATCTCCAGAAATACTGCAGCGAGAAGTGAAAGTGCAAGAGGGAGGCCCCACGTCACATCCACACAGAATATCACAGAGCAGCCACCACCACGACTGGCAGTTATCCTTCACTCGGAGCACACCGTCTGCAGGAGCCCTACTTTTCCAAGCTGGGAACCGAACTCTGGCCAATTTGAGCTCCCCTGAAACACAGCCCAACACAACTAGAGTAACAGTGATAGTAGGAACTGCCAATGCTGGAGAATCATCTTTACTAGCTCCAACCCCACCTCCGTTGACCTGTCTGTCTCCTTTCCACCTATTTTCTCCTTTTATCCATCTTTTATCTGCTTTTCCCCCCTCCCTATTTATTTCAGAATCCCCTTACCCTCCCCCATTTCTGAAGAATGGTCTCAACCCGAAATGTCAGCCTTCCTGCTCCTCTGATGCTGCTTGGCCTGCTGTGTTCATCCAGCTCTACACCTTGTTACCTTAGAGTAACAGTGAACTGGCGTTTGACTTCCCCGGCCTCTTGAAGAGTTCAACTGAGCGGTCTGTGTTGATGTGCATCACTCCATACTGGGTGAAAGCATCTTGATTTGTCTCCCTTGTTGGGAACTTGTGATACGGAAGGAGAAATCGTCAAAATTTGACGGCTGGACTCTACCACGATGACCAATTGAACTGATTAATCCTGTACAAGACCAGCGAGTGGAGGAAACGACATCTCATGTAAACGTTATTTAGGCTCAGGTTGAGAATGCTCTAGAAGAGACTTAGATTTGCCCCATGCTGTGTGGTGTCTTTGAGGGACCGGGTGCTAAGTGTTCAGGGAAAGGTGGTGGTGGTGGTAACCTGGAGCTCCAGGCTAATGTTCTGGGGACAAGTTCAGTTCCCACCTTGTTGATGGTGAAATTTGAATTGAGCAGGTATGAAAAGCTGGCCTCGTGGTGCCCATGTAACCATTGCTGATTATCACAAGTAAAAGTGTTCGCTTTTCTTCATTTTTCTGAAGAAGGGTACCAACCCAAAACGTCAGCTTTCCTGTTCTTCTGATGCTGCCTGGCCTGCTGTGTTCATCTAGATCCACACTGTTATCCAAAATTGTTCGCTGATGCCCTTTATTGTCCATTCTTACCTGGGCTGGCCTACGTGTGACTCCAGACCCACAGCATTGTGATTTGACTCTTGCAATTTTCTGGGCATTTAGGGATGGGCTATAAAAGCTGGTCCAGCCACCAATGCTCATTCGTTAAATTTGTCATCTGACAGGGAGTCGCACCTTTTTAGCTATGTAGCCTCTCACCATTCCAGCCTGGACAGGGCACATTTCTGGTCTGAGCAGGACCTCCCCAGATTCCGACCCTGATCGAAGGTGGTAGCCAAAGGCTTTGGGCTGTTTACGTTCTGTAAAGAGAGTTGGTGAAAGATAATGGTGTCACTAGCCTTTAATTAGGTTTATACTTATTTACAGAGCGCACACTTTGCTTCTACAAATGCTGATCAATGCCGTTCACTGCGTATAATTAAACACTGTTTGTAGGCTGGGGTATCTTTTGGATCCCAGCTTGCATCTTATAATGCCCTGGTTGTGTGCACCTGCAAAGTGTGGGATGTCTGCCGGTAGATTCACTACCACCATTTTCCTTCCTCTTATTAATGCCATGACGTCTTTGGCAGAAGCTAGGCTTGGACTTGACAGACTATTAAAAACTTAAATTAATTTTAGGTAATAGCTAGTTACGTCCAGTCAGAGAATCCATGTTAAGACCTGAAGCTTAGCTTAAGTGTAAGTGAGCATTGTTGCAGCTGCAATGTCCTGGTATACAATGAGGAACTAACCAGTAGGTAGGGACACTACCGTGGAGCTGCAAGAGCTCTTTGTAACAGTTCTTTCCCTCTTGATGGGTGGAGCTATTCCCATGATGTCAATTAACTCTAGCAACTATCTGCCTTGTACGATACAAGGTCATTGGTCAGCGTTGAGTATGTGCGAAGGATGTAGGCCTTAACACAAGTTTGGTGCGGAGGTTCGTGGCTGCTGTCTGTACGCTTGATTCCATGTTCCAAGTGGACATAACCGATGAACTCACTGATGTAAGGGCCTGCATTGATGGAGGGATCATCCTTGGGGTGAGGCGTGTGGACGCTGTGGGGTATGCTGGTCATGCATTTCTTCCTCCACAAAGGAATAAGGATTCTCTCACTGCGGTTTGTGGGATGTCACTGACTCTCGGTTTTGCCCGCACCATTGACAGTGATCTCCTGGAGAAAAGTAATTCATCGTGTGAAGCACTTCAAGGTGATTTTAAATGATATGGTGAGGTATGAATGGAATCATTGTCTGATGCTGAGCAGGGGAAAAATCTGTTTGAAAACCTGCATTCAGTGGATAATAAGCTGATTTAAAAGCTGGCTTGTGCCTTGTTGGCCCAGGAAAGCGAATTCTTGCATTTCTATGGTGCCTTGTGTTATCAGAATACTCATGATGTGAAACCGAGATAATCCGATTTGAATCTGCAGTACAGAGAGAGGCCTTTCCACGCAGCAGGTCCATGCTGCATCCTGGGCTGCTTCTATTCATCACTACCTCACGAGTATAGCCTTCCATTCATCCCTTATTCCTGCAAGAACTTCTCCAGGTTCCCCTTAAAACTTCTGTGAATTTTGTTCTAATGACCGCATGTGATGATAACAGCAGATGGTGGAATTTGCATTCAATAAAAATCTGGAAATAGGAGTCTAATGATAACCATGAAATCATTGCAGCTCGTCAGAAAAACCCATCTGGTTCACTAATGTCCTCTGAGAAGAAAACTGCTGTTCTTGTCTGGTCTGGCCGACATGGGACTCCAGACCCACAGCAATGTGGCTGACCCTGAACTGCCCTGTGGCCAGTAAATGCTGTGACTGAATTAAATTAAAAAAAAAACCTCACGGGATTCCTCTTTTTTTTTTCTTCTTGACACTCCTCAGGTTGTGGCTCAATCTGTGTCTAATGGAGAGATGGTGCTTATAGTTCAAATAATTTTATTTTGAGCTGAAACTCCTCAAAGTCAACTTTGCTTGGTTATTGTATGTGGGCAAAACTGGCTGTGCACCAAGGAGTCCCAACGAGTGCTCCTCCAGCATTGAACTGCCCTATGCAGCATGCGTGTCAACGTTATAGTGAGATGAAAAGCAGCATCGTTTCATGTTGCAAGTATGGGAAGCCTGCCGATTTTGAGTTTAGCAAATCAAATTCCACTCTATCAATGTGTTTGGAGCATTGTTAAGAGAATATTTCCATGCAATTGATTTCTATTTTAAATAGAGAGCAATAATAGATTCACAAGTCCACAACATGTCATCTAAAATTCCTTTTGAAAGTTGCATTGCTTCTGTCATCCTCACGGCAACCTTTCCAGATCGCAGCTACTTGTGCTGTGCAATATACATACATCTCTCCATCTTCCCGCACATGTCAAAGGTGAAAAGCTTTATACAATTTGAAGTTTTTATTTGTATGACGAACCTGAAATATTAAGAAAATGTTTCCCCCAGTGGGAGATTCTCTGGGAGACTAAAACTCTGGCCATTCCAGCTTTGAATGTAGCGTGTGACGGAGCCCGCATATCCTGCTGGGTGAGAGAATTCCAAGCATGTGCGGCCCTCTCCTCCTCCTCGTCCCCCTCCTCTCAGTCCTAAATAATCATCCCCTGGAATTGTATCCCCCGCAGCACGGAAAGAGGCCAATTGAGTAATCCTGTGTTGACTGTCAGCCCACCCTCCAAGTGCAGACTCTTCTGAAAGAGATATCTGACTAGTCTTGCTCTGCACCTCCATCCCTGTAACCCTGCCGATAGCAACTAGGGCTCAGGAGCAGGAGTCAACCGTTCGGCCCTTCAGACCTGCTCCACTACTCGGTAGGATCATGGATGATGTGGTTGTGGTCACATCTCCACCTTCCTGTCAACATCCCATAACCATTGGCTGTTTTATCCATCAAAAACCTTGGCAAACTGAACTATGCCCTGCTTCCACTCACCGCTGAGGAAGAGAATTCCACACAAAATCTCTCAAAAGAAATCTCCTTATCCTAAAAAGGAGAGCATTTATTCTTAAACCTAGTTTTATCCTCCCCAAGAAGAGGAAGCGTCCTGCTGGTTGTACCCTATCCAGTCATTAGAGTCGTAGTGTCATAAACTCATACAGCACAGAAACAGATCTTCTGCTTCAACTTGTCCGCACTGACCAGACATCCCGGTCTGACCTAGTCTCACTTGCCAGAATTGGGCCCACATTAGTCCAAACCCTTCCTATTCATGCACCCATCCAGATTCCTTTTAAATGTTGTTGTAATTGTACCAGCCTCCTCCACCTTCCCTTGCTAATCATTCCATACACACACCACACTCCGGGCCCCTTTTAAATCTTTTCTGTTTCACCTTAAACCTAAGCTGTCTAGTTTTGCACTCCCCACCCTGGGAAAAAGTTCTTGGTTATTCACCCTGTCCGTGCTCCTCGTGATGTTATAACTCTCTAAAAGGTCACCCCTCAGCCTTCAATGCTGCAGGGAAAGAAGCCTCAGACTATTCAGCTTGTTCACCTAGCTCAAACCCTCCGATCCTTGTAAATCTTGTTGAACTTGCGAGGGTGCAGGCAATATCTTTCCTACAGCAGGGTGACCAAAATTGAAGGCAGTATTCTAAAAGTAAATCTCTATAAGATCACATGTCATTATTCTGCACTGCCTGCCAGTTCCCTTTCCATCCCCTGACCGTAACCCACCTGCCTTTTTCTTGTACCTGAGGAGTGACTACCTCCCTGTAACTCCTCTCAGTAACCCCCGCTGCCTCCCGAATGGGTGAACAATGAGCTCTCGATTGGATTTATTGCTGATTGTTCTGTATTTTTCCCATTGGAGCTTTCCCCTGAGGCATGGGCGCATTGATGTATTGGAGGGCAGCTATTCCACCCAGCAGAGAGGAGAGCATCTACCTTTTTAATAGAGGGCTGAGGAAGCGGTAAACAGAGAATATTGGTGTTGTTGGGGTGGGAGGCAAGATGGAACAGAGTGAAAAATAGTTCACCGGCAATAGCAGAGTGAGCATTTAAATTAATAAAGGGCTTCTTTTCTCTCTTGTTTTTGCAATTTACAATCTAGATAAAATCAAAATTGTCAAGTAACCGTTTGGGGATCTATCCGTGACCTTTGAACACCTCACAGAAGCAGATCCATTGACCCAATTGAAATTATTTCCCATGTCCCACTGAGTCCTCACCAGCTGCCTGGGCAACTGATCAATTCAAAAGTTAAAGGTTTTAAAATTGGAATACATTTTCCTCCTCTTCACAAGTGTCAATGTAATTGGTTTCTCAGTGGTTAGCTGGCTCGACCCTGAGAGATGGAAGATATAAGGTTTGTTGGCTGCTGGAAGTGGAGTCACCACTTTGGCAAGAGCCATGGATAGGGGAACGTAAACTGATGAAATGTCATCCAAGTTGTGCGGAATATTCCGGATGCTTTCCAGAGCGCACCATGTGTTGCAGAGCTGGCAACCAGTCTGTCGCATCAAGAGGTACAGCGTGTTTGGTTTAATTAGACAATCATATTTTGGAGTGAGAAACGAAGGAGGAGGGGAGAAAATAAAGAGGCTTGTGTTTTTAGTTATTGCTTCTATTCTGCCTAATATTTTTGTGCCTTGGTGCCAAGTGCCACTTTTCTGTCTGGAATCAGTGTGTTCCTTTGCCAGTCCCTCACCTAGGAGGGCAAGGGAGGGACTAGTTTTTGCATATTGTAGTTCCACATTCTTTCAGGAGAGGTTCATCCTTCTCCTCCCCCTCTTCCCTCTCCACTCTGTGTTCCTCATCTGAGTTAAGAAAGGAACACAAGTCCTACATTTATTCCAGTTCCCTCTCCCCATCCCCCTCTCTGATGAAGGGTCTAGGCCCGAAACATCAGCTTTTGTGCTCCTGAGATGCTGCTTGGCCTGCTGTGTTCATCCGGCCTCACGTTTTATCATCTTGGAATTCTCCAGCATCTGCAGTTCCCATTATCTCTCTCTCCTGCATTTATATAGCATCTTTCACAGTCTAAGTGCTCCAAAGAATTTTTCACAACACTGTCTCTTGAAGTGTCTTTGCTACAGTAATGTATGAAACATGGCTTGCTAATTCGCGTGTAGGAGGCTCCATCAATTAGTGAGGGATAGGCAAAAGAGTGCAGCTGCTGGAACTCTTGAGATATTGTCAAAAATCTGGTCCTGCACCAGGCTAAGAGTACCCATGGAGAGTGTGAGGGAGAATTAATCTTAGTTTCTCTACGGATGCCACTTTGGCCTGTTCTCAGTGGCAGTGTTTGAGGTGTTAACGTTGGTCCAGGATTCTGCGGGGGAAAAGGTTAGCAACTCTTTGAAACAATGCTGTGGGATCTTGAATACTCACCTGAGACGATTGGTGCGACTCTGGCTTTCTGCATCATGTGAAAGATGGTACCCCAGACCCCTCGGACCTGTGCTGGGAATGCTGGGCTTGATTTTGTGCTTGGATAGTTTGAGTCTGCCTGATTATGAAGTCAGAGCGGTGACTGACCACACCACCTGTGGGTTAAAGGACTAAAGCTCAGCATTTAAGTAGAGTGAAATCTTGAGATGGTCCCGTATAAAGCCTGCCCTGTACATTGGGAGAAGGTAACATTGAATAACTGGATATCTAGGAGTAGGCCAGTTGGTCTCTTTTGAGCCTGCTCCGTCATCCAATATGATCATGGTTGATCCTCCAACTCAGTATCATGTTCCTCCTTTCTCCCTATATTCATTGATTCCTTTTAGCCTAAAACTGTATTTTACTTTTTGAAAACAATCAATATTTTGGCCTCAACCACTTTTGTGACAGAGAGGTGAGCCTGTGGAGTTCTCTCTGGCTGAAGAAATTTCTCCACATCAGTCCTAAATGACTTAAGCCATGACCGTAGACAGTAACCGCTGGTTCTTGTAATCAGTCGTAATGCTCACTTGATGTCTAGCCTCCTGCAGCCTCTATCAGCTCCTATCCTAAATGCAATTGGAGGACAGGCACAAATGGTAATTGCAGATCACCAGGGACTGCATTCTGTGCCACCTTGGCCATTTTTGGTCAATGATGTGACCTAGTTCAAGGCAGGGGTGTGGGCATAGAGATGTAATGGTGGTTCGTTTGGAAGCAACTGCACTCCACTAGTGACTGTCGAGTGATACCGGAATGAGAACAGTGTCAGTAAGAGCCCCAGTTCTATTCCCTGGTCTGAACTGAGTCAGTTGATGGCGCATAAACATAGTGGACATGTTCCCGGGTGACTCATCCAGATATCTGCACTAAATTCAAGAGAGGTTAAATTTAACGAATTAAATTTGAAATAAAAAGCTTGTACAATTCTTTTGGGCACCCTTCTTGGGATGGAGAGACCCCTGCATGCGGTAGTGTGTGGCAAAACTGAGATAGTGGTGGAATAGCAGGAAATGTTTGACCACGTGTGAAACGGAACAGGCACTAAAGATTTGAGACCGAGGAGGAGAAGCTGTCTAGGACAGTGAAGGTTGGAGAGCGGTGATCACCTGACATTGTGCGACATGGCACCTGAGTAAGTGGAACTGAAACCATGCCACAAGGTGTAAAAGCCCATTGTCTACTTAGGAAAGGAAATCTGCTGCCCTTAGCCGGTCTGGCCTACACTTGACTCCAGACCCGCAGCGATGTGGTTATCTCTTAACTGGCCTCTGAAGTGGTCACTTATATTCAAGAAGGCAGCTCGCCACCCCCCCTACTCAAAGGATAATGCCAGCAGCCTGCATGTTGTAAAAATAAATTAGAATAACTGTGTAGTTCAGCTTATCGCAAACAACTTGATTACCCAATGGCTATGTATCAAAGGAAGCAGGAGCAGAAGTGGGCCACTCAATCCTTTTGAGCCCTGCTGTCTTGTTTAGCTGGATTATGGCTAATCTAACCACAAAACCATTGTCCCCGTGTCCCTTGATGACTTCCACATCCAGGGTTACTACCCAAGATCCATTTGCCTGCTGCAGGATCTGTAGGTATGTACAAGGTTCGGTGAGCTGAAAGCTGTAACAGACTGCCTGTGCTTCCCATTTGTGGCTTGTGGCTGACGGTTATTCGTGTCGATGAGGTTATGTGGATAGCCCAGGGAGCTGAGCTGTTCCTGTCTGAAGCAGAGAAAGTTTTATCAAGGAGATTTGCTCTCGTGTAGTTTTTTCATAGGGACCTTGATATTATGAATGGGGAGGATCCGTTTACAACGGCATAGATCCTAAAATCAGAGGGTCAGTGATTTTCAATTATTGGCGAAGGAGCCCAAAGTGACATGAAGTCTGCGTCCGTCTGCAAGAATGCCTGCCTGTGAAAAGATGGCAAAACCTGTGTTAATCATAACGTTCAAGAGATTACAATTAACTCTTCGAAGGAGCAAAGAGCAGGGCCCTAGGGAACCATCAGGGGAGCAGAATTAATGGAATTGCAGTATAGACACGATGGGCCGAATGGCTGCTGTCTTTGTTACATTCTTCTGTGGTTTGGTAGAGTTATAGAGCAGTACAGCATAGAAACAGACCCTTCAGCCCAATTCCTCCATGCTGACCAGATATATCCTAAATTTATCTAGTCCCATTTGCTCATATTTGGCCTATTCCCTATAAACCCTTCCTATTCATATAGCCATGCAGATGCCTTTTTAAATGTTGTAATTGTACCAGCCTCCACCGCTTCCTCTGGCAGCTCATTCCATGCAGTCACCACCCTCTTTGTGAAAAAGCTGCCCCTCAGGGCCTTTTTAAATCTTTCCCCTTTCACCTTAAACCTATACCGTCTAGGTTTGGAGCCGTTTCTGACCCGCCCCCCCCCCCCCCCCCCCCCCCAAAAAAAAAACCTAGGGAAAAGAACTTGCCTACTAACCCTATCGATGCCCCTTATGGTTCCCCAAAGATAATGGGACTGCAGATGCTGGAGAATCCGAGACAACACAGTGTGGAGCTGGATGAACGCAGCAGATGCTGGAGAATCCAAGATAATAAAATGTGAGGTTGGATGAACACAGCAGACCAAGCAGCATCTCAGGAGCACAAAAGCTGACGTTTCGGGCCTAGACCCTTCATCAGAAATGAGGAAGCGGGAGAGGGTTCTGAAATAAATAGGGATGGAGAGGTGGATTGAAGATGGAGAGAGGAGAAGATAGGTGGAAAGGAGACAGACAAGTTAAAGGGATGGGGATGGAGCCAGTAAAGGTGAGTTTAGGTGGGGAGGGGATAGGTCAAGGCAGTGGCATGAGGTTAGTAGGTTGGAATGGGAGTGCAGCTTGAGGTGGGAGGAGGGGATAGGTGAGAGGAAGAACAGGTTAGTGAGGCGGGGATGAGCTGGGCTGGTTTTGGGATGTGGTCGGGGAGGGGAGGTTTTGAAGCTGGTGAAATCCACACTGATACCATTGGGCTGCAGGGTTCCCAAGTGGAATATGAGTTGCTTTTCCGTCAACCTTTGGGTGGCATTGTTGTGGCACTGCAGGAGGCCCAGGATGGACATGTCATCTGAGGAATGGGAGGGGGAGTTGAAATGGTTCACAACTGGGAGGTGCTCTTGTTTATTGCGAACCAAGCGGAGGTGTTCTGCAAAGCGGTCCCCAAGCCTCCACTTGGTTTCCCAGATGTAGAGGAAGCCACAGCAGATACAATGGATGCAGTATACCACATTGGCAGATGTGCAAGTGAACCTCTGCTTGAAGGCCTTTTTGGGGCCTGGGATGTGGGTGAGGGAGGAGGTGGGGGCAGGTGTAGCACTTCTGTGGTTGCAGGGAAAAGTGCCGGGTGTGGTGCAGCTGGAGAGGAGTGTGGAGCGGACAAGGGAGTCTTGGAGAGAGTGGTCTCTCCGGAAAGCAGACAAGGGTGGGGAGGGAAAAATGTCTTTGGTGGAGACGGATTGCAGATGGCGCAAGTGTCGGAGGATGATGCGTTGTATCAGGAGGTTGGTGGGGTGGTATGTGAGGATGAGGGGGATTCTCTTTTGGTGGTTATTGCAGGGACGGAGTGTGAGGGATAAGTTGCTGAAGTGCAGGAGACACGTTTGAGGGTGTTCTCGACTGCTGCGGGGGGTTGGGGGGTGTCGTTGGGATGTTGCAGTCATTGGAAAACGAGGACATCTGGGATGTACGGCAGTGGAATGCCTTATCCTGGGAGCAGATGCAGAGGAGGCAAAGGAACTGGGAATACGGGATGGCATTTTTGCAGCAAGGTGGGTGGGAGGAAGTGTATCCTAGGTAGCTGTGGGAATCGGTGGGCTTGAAATGGACATTGGTTTCTAGGTGGTTGCCCGAGATGGAGACAGAGAGGTCCAGGAAGGCGAGGCAGGTGTTAGAGATAAGTTCACCTGGACTAAAGTTGGGGTGGAAGGTGTTGGTGAAGTGGATGAACTGTTTGAGCTCCTTGTGGGAGCACAAGGGGGTGCTGATACAGTCATCAATGTAACAGTGGAAGAGGTGGGGTTTAGGGCCAACGGAGGCTTGGGGACCGCTTTGCAGAACACCTACGCTCGGTTCGCAATAAATGACTGCACTTCCAGTCGCGAACCATTTCAACTCCCCCTCCCATTCCTCAGACGACGTGTCCATCCTGGGCTTCCTGCAGTGCCACAACTGTGCCACCCGAAGGTTGCAGGAACAGCGACTCGTATTCCACTTAGGAACCCTGCAGCCCAATGGTATCGATGTGGACTTCACAAACTTCAAAATCTCCCCTATCCCTACTGCATCCCAAAACCAGCCCTGCTTGTCCCTGCCCCTCTAACCTGTTCTTCCTCTCACCTATCCCATCCTCTCACCTCAAGCCACATTCCCATTTCCTACCTACTAACCTCATCCCACCCCCTTGACCTGTCCATCCTCGCCAGACTGACCTAACACTGGTCAAATGAGTGACATGCTCATCCGGTGAACGAATAATGCTTATTCGAAAAAAAGTCCTGGGATTAATGTAGAGCTGGAGTTCTGTCCAGAAGCAAAATCAGAAATTGCTGGAAAACCTCAGCTAAAGAATGGTCGCTCTCCGCAGATGCTGCCAGACCTCCTGAGCTTTTCCAGCAATTTCTGATTTTGTTTCTCAGGAGGTCTGGCAGCATCTGCGGAGAGCGACCATTTTCCAGCAATTTCTGATTTTTGCTTCTGATTTCCAGCATCTGCAGTTCTTTGTGTGTTTTTTTTTAAGTTCTCTCTACATAGTTGTCTTAAGTACTCCCAGACCAGGTACACTACTGGGTTTATTGTTGGCTAAAAACCTCACTGCTGTCAACGGTGTGTTAACTCTCATCTCTGAGCATGACTCCACCAAGTAGCTTTGTGGCCCCTCACGTGAGATCTATCAACAGCATGAAAAGGACCTGGATTTTCTGGTCGCTATCACATTATTGCTTGTGAAAACATACCGTTTGGCTGTTACATTTCCAATACTACACTGACTATGCTTCGAGGACTACCAGTTGTGGTCTCCCCACTACAGGAAAGATCATAAATTATGGAATCCTCATAGTGTGGAAACAGGCCCTTCGGCCCAACAAGTCCGCACCAACCCTCCAGGGCACCCACCCAAACCCATCCCCCTTCTAATCCACCTAATCTACATGCCCCTGAACACTACGGGCAACTTAGCATGGCCGATCCACCCTAGCCTGCACATCTTTGGACTCTGGGAGGAAACCGGAGCACCCGGAGGAAACCCACGCAGACACGGGGAGAATGTGCAAACTCCACACAGACAGACACCCGAGGGTGGAATTGAACCTGGGGGTCCCTGGTGCTGTGAGGCAGCAGTGCTAACCCCTGCGCTACCGTGCCACCACTAAAAATATGCCAGTTTAACATCTGTTGTGAAACTTGAAAAGGTTCAGGAAAGATTTACAAGCATGTTGCCAGGATTGGAGGGTTTGAGCTATAGGGTAAGGTGGAATAGGCTGGGGCTATTTTTCCTGGAGCATCACAGGTTGAGGGCTGACCTTTTATAGAAGTTTATAAAAATCAGGAGGGGAATGGATAGGGTGAATAGCCAAGCCTTTTTCCCTCGGGCGGGTGAGCCCAAGACTAAAGGGCGTAGGTTCAGGTGAGTGGAGAAAGATTTAAAGGGATCTCAGAGGCAACCCTTTCTCTGAGGGTGGTGCGTGTATGGAATGAACTGCCAGAGGAAGTGGTGGAGGTTGGTACAATTACAAAATTTAAAAGGCATCTCAGTGAGTATATGAATAGGAAGGGTTTAAGCGGGATATGGGACAAATGCTGGCAAATGGGACCAGATTTATTTGGGATATCTGATTGGCATGGACGAGTCGGACTGAAGGGTCTGTTTCTGTGCTGTACATTCTCTCTTCTGTGTGACTGTACTGCATAGGATGTAAAACTGTTCAAGATGGCTACAAGTATTGCTTTCCACTTTTCTCCCCACACCGCCCCCCCCCCCTTTCTTCTCACTGTGTTCACACACCTGTCAATCAAGCAAACTAGGGGCCTATTATTCACTACATGTGTGGTTACTGTTGAGTTTTGGTGAGGAGAACAGCTGGTGCATCATTCTGATGAGCAGTCATTGTCCTGAAACCTGTGCTTTTCTCTCAGCAACGACATTGTGTGACCTGCTGAGTATTTCCAACATTTCTGCATCTATTTCAGATTTTTACTGTCCCCTCTCTCCTTTTGCTTAGAGGGACGTGTTAACTCAACAGAAAAATAGACTTGCTCAGTGTTGTAGGTCCCACAACCCTGTCTCAAAATTCCGTCTTATTTCTAGGGTATTCTCTAGGCTAGAACGTTCACTGGGCATAACATTAACAAAAAATAATGGGGCACTGTCCCTTTTTCCTGGTTTTCAGCTAATACACTGCACTGGTTCCACATCCAAACAACATCAAAAAAAAAGTTTTCCTCTTAATGTTTTTCACCTTGATCTCCTTTTGCTCCTCTTCAGAAATTGCTGATCTCTGGCTGGGCCATTGGTGCTATATGTATCTTCCTCCTGTTTCATCCTGACCGCAGTCAGTATTCTGAACAAAAGGGGAGGCAAAGGCCTAGTGGGATTATAGCTGGATGAAATTCAGAAATTCACCAAATGTTTTGGGAATCCAGGTTCAAAACCAGCCGTGCCAATTTGAATTCATTAAAAGAATCTGGAATTGAAGGTCTAATCATGATCATGAAACTCTGGTCGATTTGTTGTTGGTGCGGAAATCCATCTGCATTCACTAATGTACTTTTCCTACCCTAAACTGCCATTCTTACCTGGTCTGGCCACCGTGACTTGAGACCCAATATGGTTGACCCTCAGGGCCATAAACATTGGCCTAGCTAGTGATGCCCATGTCCTGTGAGTGAATTAAAAAATAAATCAAAGGGGCTATTTATAAAAGCACACCTGAAATACCCAGCATGTCTGGCAGCAACTGCGAGGAGGGGGCAGGGGGGTAAAAGAGAGAGAGAGAGAGAGAGAGAGAGAGAGAGAAAAATAGCCTTAATGTTTTTGGGTCTGATATGACTCCTGTTTAGAACTCTGCAGGATTCTTAAGAGCAAAACATTAACTCTGTGTCTCTGTCCACAAACGCTACCAGATCTGCTGAATTTCTCCAGCACTTTTTGGTTTTTTATTTCAGACTTTAAGGACTTAAGAGTACTTTGCTTTTATTAGCATCACCCCAATCCCAGTCCCATCTGCACAACAGGGTGAGTTACAGAGAGTGACCAAAATTTGCTGCGTCTCTTGGCTGGGTTGCTGTTCTCCGCGGAGTAGTTGGGTAGCAGGTTTGCACTGCAATCCTTCTCACTTCTAATTATATCTCTTCTTTCGTGAAACAAGGTGATGAATGTGCAAATGTCTTCCATAAGTTCAGTGCTCAGGTCGCTCACTGCGCAGTGATTAGTAAAAATACGTCACATGCACAATTGGCTCATATACTGGCATACACTTGTGTCTACACACTAAGGGGGGAAAAGTTGCACAGAAATATTGACTGAGTGCAGCAACCATCACTATCTCAGCACTTTGTCCCAGCTATTGGCTTCTTGTTTTGTATCAATTGCTGAGATTCCAGTCGCTTTATCCCAGTTATTGGGTGCCAGGTAATTTTGTGTCAGTTGCTGTTATTTTGTTTTGTAGTGATTGCTGGTATCCACTTGTGTTCCACCAATTAAATGAAACCTGATTTACTTTGCTCATTATTTGTTATCATTAGGTGCCTTGTTGTCTTTTATGTTCTCCTGTGTGGTTACTCTGTACTGATTATTGCTACCTGGTTACTTCAATGCTGTTCCACTCTTGTATAGCATCGACTGTGTATTAATGAAACGCCAACAGTTTTTAACTGTTGAGTGAATGCTAAGAATAGATTGCACCCCTATAATCTGTCCCTGGTGTCTTTTTTTGCTGGTTTTCTAGTTTAATTTTGTGGAGAAACAATATTACGTGGGTTTTTTTATATATAGGATGCATACATTATATGTTCCAACCTTTTTACGCACAAAATTCCCTCAAGAGAAGGGTAGGCAACTCTGGAATGACTGCAGGTTCATTGAGAAACTGCGTGTGCGTGTGTGTTTAGTGAAGTGGAGAGTTTTGTGTACAAGTCAGTGCTGTTGTTGGCAGGGATGAAATGCCAGGAAAAAAAGCAACTTGCATTTAAATAGCGTATTAAATGCAATGTAAGGTCACAATATGCTTGGTTTGCACTTTTCCAACCTGATCATCAAATGCCTGGAGAGACTGAAATATGAGATGCCCCAGTGTGTCAGCTGGGCCGTCCTGAAAGGACATGGGGTGGCGATTTAAAATTCAATACTATATTATAGCCATGTGTTTCATGTAAAATAAACCAGTTTATCAGTTTAGACGTCAACCCTTATCCCCTCCAGCCACCCCCACCTCAATGGCTCAATCAAGCCATGAAAGGTGGGAAGGCAGGCTTGCATGGTGTCGCACATTTATCAACTTTTGATACCCAGAAGCTACCCACGAGTACTTGTTGGATGTAGCCTTCCACTTGCAATGTGTCATCCGTGGATGCTACAGAAGTTCCATAGAACCCCTACGGTATGGAACCAACAGGCCATTGTGCCCGACAAGTCCACGCCAACTCTCCGAAGAGCATCCCACCCAGACCCGTCCCTGTGACCCAACAATTCCTATGGCTAATGCACCAAATCTACACATCCCTAGACACTATGAGCAATCAAGCATGGCCAATCCACCCAACCTGTACATCTCTGGACTGTGGGAGGAAACAACAGCACCTGGACCAAACTCAAGGAAGAGGTTGCAATCTCCACAGTCGCCTGGGGTGTGGAATTGAACTTGGATCCCTGGTGCTGTGAGGCAGTGCTGCTAACCACTGAGCTGCCATGCTGCCCAGCCAATATTCACACAGCCATTCCCATGAAAATGGGCAGTAATGAGCAGGAGATCTGCTTTGATGAGTTGGCTGATAGACAAATATTGCCCAGGGCACTGGGGAGAGATTCCATGCTCCTCTTTCATGTCAACCGAAGAGAATACAAGGGGTTCTTTGATCCCCGGGGTGAAGGGGTTAGAATATGAGGAGTTGAGCAGATTGGGCTTATACCCACAAGAGGTTGGAAGAATGATGAGGTTGGCTGATGAACAGATATTTACCCAGGACCTTGGGGAAAACTCCTGTGTTTCTTTTCAAGCACATGCTGTGGGATCTTTTCCACTCTACCACTGGCAGCCATGTCCATAGAATTCTGTTCAGGCAGTAAAAAACAGGATAGATAAAAGCAGACCAGTAGCTGCATTAGCGAGTTGCTGGAAAATCTCACTAGGTCTGGAAATGGGAACAGAGTTAACATTTTGGGACCAGGGAACGTCCTTTGAAACAATTTCTGAAGAAGGGTCAGTGGACCCAAAAATGTTAACTTTGCTTTCTGTCCAGAAACCCTGCTAGACCTAAGTGTTTTTTCCCTAGCAACGTCTGATTTTGTTTCTGATTTCCAGCATCTGCAGTTCTTTGGTTTTTTGAGTAGGTGCGATGTAACTGGATTCTCAAAAGGAGTTCAATATGGCTGAGGCTGCTTAAGAAGATGATCTCATGGTGTTGGAGTAGTATCTTGGCGGTGTGGATTGAGGCTTGACTACCCAATAGAAAACAGGAAATTGCAATAACAGGAGATATTTTCAGGGTGATAACATGTACCTAGTGGGGTCACAGTTATTTGCAATACATATTAATGACTTGGTTGATGGTAGTTTGCAGGTGACACTAAGATAGGTGTGAAGGCAAGTGGTGAGGATGTCCTAAAGGAAGTACACAGATTGAGTGAGCAAAATCTTGGCAAATGGAATACTATGTGGAATCTTGCTTGTTACCATCTTTAAAAACATCATTACTAATTTGTCAGGCACGTGTCCCCTTTCATTAAGCCATGCTGACTTTGTGATCATAGTTTGTGTTCCTGAGTGTTTTGCTATTGCCTCCTTTATGATAGATTGCTAATGTCTTCCTAACTGGCCTATCGTCTGTTCCTGTTGTGTCCCTCCATTGTTTGCTTTCCAATCCTCTGGAACTGAGGAATCTTAGAAGATTACTGCCAGTGCACCCAGTGTTTCGGTAGTTTGAATCCATGGAATTGTAATCAGCTGTCAAGCTGGGTTAAGTGAAGTATAATCAAAGCTGAGACAGATGATTCTCTTTCTGATTAATCAAAGATTCTGGGGAAAATGCAACAGAGTGTTGAGGTTTATGAGATTGGCTCTGACCTTGTTGAATAGTGGAATACATGTGACTGGTTGAATAGCTGATTTATGCTTCTATATCTTATGGTCCTACCTGCTGCCATCGTTCTCCTCGATGGTGGGTTAATGCATTTAGAAGGTGGCATTGACCTGGTGTCCACTGCTGCTGTTGTGTGTTGGTGGAAAATAAAGTGCCAATTAATGCAGGCAGTTTTGTCCTGGATGTTTTTCTTTTTCAAAAAAAATCATTCAAGGGTTGTGGGTGGTATTGGCTGGGTCAGATTTATTGCCCATCCCTGGTCGCCCTTGAGAGATGATGAGCTGCCTTTTTGAAGCACTGTAGTCCATTTGCTGTAGGAGCAGTCTGTTCAGTGATGGAGGTTCCAGGATTTTGACCCTGCAACGCTGAAGCAACGGCAATGTACTTCTGAGTCAGGACGGTGAGTGGCTGGGAGAGGAACTCGTAGGTAGCGATCCCATGTATCTACTACCCCTGTCTGCATGGTCTTGAGTTTGGAAGATGCTGACTAGGGAGCCTCGATGAATTTCTGCAACACATCTTGTAAATGCGAGATGTAGAACTCCTTGAGTATTGTTGGAGCTGCACTCATCCTGGTCAGTGGGGAGCATTCAGTCACATTTGTGCCTTGTAGGAGATGGATAGGCTTTAGATAATTGTTGCATAATTCGCAGCCTCTGACCTCTTGTAGCCACAGTGTTTACGTGGCTGGTCCAGGTCAGTTTCTAGTGTGTGCTTGAGCCAGTGCAGCAGACAGACTGTTTAACCTGTCACCTTGAGTTGCTCTATCTGCTGCCAACCCTCCCAGCGACAGCTCCATAATCGCTTGCCTTGTACAGCTCAGTGTGCTTTCTCCAGTCACCAGGCCAATTGGAAGGACAGCATCTCTCCTGCTCCAATGCCTGAGAGCGTGCGCGCGCGCACACACACAAATAAAATCTCTCACGCCCACCATCGCACTTTGCTGAAATCCTGGCAACAGCACAGATTCCTCAGTTAGCGTCTGTGTGAAATAAATCATTCTTGTGTCAGAGTTTCGTCACTGCAGCAAGTGACTCAGCGATTGACAAGCAGGCAAGTGGCTTAGCAGGAAGTGTCAGTGCTGAATGATTTGGGTATTGCTCCTGAGCAGGGCAAGGGGGGAGAAAAGAATAAGTTGTGAAGATTAAAGGCCCACCACTTGAACTTTGTAGACAATGCGATTTGGGTGAGATCTGCCCAGGACTGGATTAGGAGCGTCAGTCCTAGTCTACAATAGTAAAGAAATCAAGGAATGTGGGCACAGTGGCATTGAAGATGGTGACTAACTACGATCTGTTGGGATGGTAGAGCTGGCTCAATGGGCTGAATGGCCTTCTCCTTCTGATTTCCTGTGTTTTTAAAGAGAGGTTCTTATCTATTGTAGAGCCCCTAGTTGACTCTGTAGAATAATGGACTCCTTTTGGCATGTTGCTAAATACAGCGGAGTAGACATACTTCTACTGGAAAGGCCCTGGTTAGACCAGACCTGGAGTTGGTGGGCACCACACCTTAAACAGGATATATTAGCCTTGGCAAGAGTAAAGTGCAGTTTTATCAGAATAGTATTTGGGCTCCTGGTGGAGATTAAACAAAATCTTTGCTTGAGAGGTAACTTGATCTTTTGTTTAAGGTGTGGAAGAGCACCGATGGTGCAGAGAGAGAGAGAGACTATTTCCTGCTGGTTGGGAGCACTGGACTCGGGAGGAGGAAAATTAGAGCCAGATCTTTCAGAATTGGAACTAGGAAACATTTCTGTGCACAAAAGGCGGCAGAGATTTGAACCAGTCCTTGAGAAAGAGCAATTTATAAGACAGAAGTTAATGACAAAGTGTTAGCAATTGCACTTTCATGATTTGGTGTATCTGTTGCCCATACCTAAGCTGGCCACCTGTGATATTGTCCCATCATTGTACCACATCCTCTGGCTGACCCCACCACCCCCCCCTACCCCTGGCTGTTCTGCTTATTGCTGTGGCTGCATCTGACCCAACGCCCACTTGGGGCCACACCACTGTAGACTTCTTGGGCCGTGCTGGCATCCTCCATAACTTAAAAACAAAACTCTTTGGTTCACTGAGGATTTTTCAATGGATGGGGGTGTCGCCATCCAGGCCAAAATTTGTCACCCATCCCTAATTGCTCTTAAACTGGCTCCAACAGCCATTTAAAGGGCACTTAAGAGCCAACCGCAATGCTGTGGGACTAGTGTGACATGGAGGCCTGACCAGGTAAGGACAGCAGATTTCCTTCCTTTAAGGGAAATTAGTGAACCAGGCCAGATTTTATCATGAGATAACAGAGGAGCTGGAGGAACGCAGCAGGCCAGGCAGCATCAGAAGAGCATTGGCAGCTCTTACTATCTCTCAGATTTTATTGTGATCGATGTTTCTTGTATTGAGGTAATCCTAGAGATACCATGAAATAATTTAACATCCACCAGCTATTACGGTGAGGTTTGAATTCATGTTGCAAGGCTGTTACCTAGGTCTGTGGATGACTAGCTCAGTAACACTACCATTGGAGCTGTATGTAACATTAGTTAGGCTGCAGCTGGAGCACTATGTACAGTTCCAGTCACCACGTTAGAGGAGGATGTGGTGGTGTTACAGAGGGTGCAGAGCAGGTCCACCATCATAAGATAATAAAATGTGAGGCTGGATGAACACAGCAGGCCAAGCAGCATCTCAGGAGCACAAAAGCTGACGTTTCGGGCCTAGACCCTAGGCCCGAAACGTCAGCTTTTGTGCTCCTGAGATGCTGCTTGGCCTGCTGTGTTCATCCAGCCTCACATTTTATTATCTTGGAATCTCCAGCATCTGCAGTTCCCATTATCTCTGATACTAGGTCCACCATCATGTTACCTGGGCTGGAGTTGAGGGGGACCTGATTGAGGTGCAGAAAGTTCTGAGGGCATAGAGAAAGGATTAAAAAATTCCCTCTGGGCAGAGGTTACAGTAACCAGGTGCATACCTTTTTAAGGTAAGGAATATCTGGAACTTAGTGTCTTAAAGATGGTAGAGGTGGGAAGCCTCAAGATGTTTAAGTAGTACTTAAATGAGCACTAATGTACAAAGCTATGGGCTAGGTGCCTAATGGGCCGAAGGACATCTTTTGAGTTGTAAAAGCATTCTCACTCTGTGACCACTGCACCTCATCTCTTCGTAGGGGGCTAGAGTGCAAGTATCAAGCAGATTTACCAGAACAATGATTACTTGGACAAAAACATTAATGACAGTGGAGGTACCAACTTGCTTCCTATCACATGGCTAACCAGGAATCCCTCCCCCTGCTGGTGGAGCATGCTGGAAGGGTTTGTGGTTTGATAATCAAACGGTTAGGCTGTGCCATGAGCACATCTCCCTGAGTCATTGGGTCCTGCAGTGGGACTTGAACCTGGAGCCTCTGCCTCAGAGGCAGGGACGCTACTTGATGCACCACAAGAAGCCCTTGTCATCTTAATGTTATTAGGGCTAAAGTGGTTAAACTGTGAAGACAGGTTGCAGAGACAAGGATTGTGTTCCCTCTAATATAGGAGATGATTGAGATGCTTAAGATGACTAATACCATCAGTAAGAGAGTCACTTTTTTCCCCAGTGGGAACGAGCCCAGAATGGAGCCAATTACCTGGAGCTATTCAGGGTTGAAATGATGAAACACTTGATCACACAAGGAGAAATTGCAAACCCTTTGTCCAGAGAAAGCTGATGAAAGTTGGAGGTCAGTAGGAAAATTCAGATTTCTGTATGACCAAGGTATATGGGTTATGTGACCGATTGTAGGTAGATGGAGTCTTAAGATAAATTAGGTGATGGCTGATCTAATTTATCAGCAGAACAAGCCCCAGGGACTTAATTGCCTCCTCCAGTCATACAATCCTTAGAAACAAACTTGATTGAAATTTCAAAAACTTCACGATTTTTAGTCTTCCCGAGTCCGCTGCAGGAGCATGAAGGATGAAAAAGACTGACTTCCAGCTGGCTGCTCTCACCGATTCACTCTCATTAAATGTGTGTATTGTGTGCTTTTCCTGTCATTGCTCAGCTAATTATAAACCTGTGCATGCAAGCTTGTGTTACACACATTTGGATGTATTTTTGATCCTTTGATGTTATGAGCTCTGGGCACTTTCGCCTCTTTGTGTTTACTTTGTTGGAAGGTTAACTTTGCAGTCATTAGGGCCCAGGCTGGTGTGACAGGAGGATTGAAGCGATGGGGTGTATGGTACAGAGAATGGTTTGGGATCATGGAGAAACTGTTGGGTGCCATGGTGGAGGGAATGGTGGGACCATGCAAGGCTGACCATGCGGTTTGTGCAGGAGAGGGTTAGATTTGGACGGGCCTGTATACAGCTGCAGTTAATTTCTTTTGTATGTGTGTGTGTGTGTGGTTTGTGATGGAGTAATACCAACAGCGTGTGTTCAGTTCCCACACCAGCTGAGCTCACCCTGAAGGGCTCTCCTCCTCAACCTCTCTCCTTGCATGGTGACCCTCTGGTTAAATCACCACCAGTGAGAGAGTAGCCCTATGGTCTGGTAGGACAATGGTGCCTTTATCTTTACCTTGAGCACACTGTACGAGTGTTTGAATTAGGAGCAGAAGCAGGCCGAATGGCCCCTTTTGCCTGCACCAGCGTTCAGTATGATTGCGGCTGATTGTTAATTCCACATTTCCATGCTGTATGACTCCATCTGCCAACCCCCTGAAACCACTTCCTCTTGCTTTCGGAGAGTCTAATCACTGTTACCTTTAAAAAGTTGTCCCAGTGAGGTCCTATATTGGAGTGGACGGCGCTGAGTACGTTTTGTGCCTCATTATTATCCTTGATAAGCAGGTAACATTTGTGACATGGTCCAGTGAGCAATAAGACTACTGTGTACTCTCTGCGATCTAGGCAAATCATAGAAACCTAGGAATAGGCTTTTTTTTTGGCCATTTGAGCCTGCTCCACCATTCAAACTGATCATGGCTGATCATCCAACTCGGCACCCTTCTCACTTTCTCCACATACCCTTTGATCTCCTTAGCCCTATGAACTAAATCCCGAAAACCTTCGACATTTTGGCCTCGACCACTTTTTCTGTGGCAGCAAACTCCACAGGCTCACCACTCTGACAGTTCTCCTTATCACAGTCTTAAATGGCCACCCCAAATCCCTAGATAATCCTAATGTTACAAGCATGTAGTCCGACAAACTCTACACTGAAGCCGCACACCACAGCAAGGATTCAGGTTCTGCTTTAACCTCTTGGGTTGTCAACTGTGGGAGCTGCAAACTGTATTAGCCCAGTCAAAGCACTGGCCAGAACCCAGAATCAGTGCCACACTGGGAGTTTGTTTATTCCCAGGCATGTTGTGCCTGTTATGTTCCAAAGCAATTGTCGGACATTTTACAATGACCAGGCGCGCATGTCAACATTACTCAGGATCAATAACTGTTCACCTGATTGGATACCAAGTTTGGAGCAATGCAATAAGGCTGTGTCGGGTTCTGTTGATTAGTTTGGAACTGATTGAGAGTGTCACAGTCAGAGTTCTCAAGAGGGGGCTGACTCCTTAATGGTAATGTTAAATGCTGCGATTTTCTTTCAGGTAAAAAGAAAATTTAGGGCAACTATTTTTAGAGAGAATCTTCTGGCTCATTAGCTGATCGGAGCTCGCTGCAGATCCACTTTTATGGCTGTCAGTCATTGCAGGTTCCACATTTGAGTTGAATCTCTCTGATTAGCTAATTAAAGTTGTGATGTGGGTAATGGCTGCCTTTGCCGTTGGTTCTGTGGGGGCACACAGACCGAAAGGCACCAGCTACCCAGTATTAAAGACTGGTTTAAGCAGACCCCATCTGTTACTATAGATGATTCCTCCCGACTTTGCCACACATCCAGAGATGGTCTTTGGTTTGGCTGGGTATTTTGCACCCATCGTACCATCACTTATACTAGCAGTTTACTGGACCCTTTTAACATCCTGTCTCGAGATGTTAATACAGCTATTCTGGCCTGTGAAGCCAAGAACTGCAGATGCTGGAATCCGAGATAACAAAGTGTGGAGCTGGAAGGACACCAAAATATTTTCTGAAGAAGGGTCTAAGCCTCCTGCAGTGCCACAATGATGCCT
This sequence comes from Stegostoma tigrinum, assembly GCF_030684315.1. NCBI lineage: Eukaryota > Metazoa > Chordata > Chondrichthyes > Orectolobiformes > Stegostomatidae > Stegostoma > Stegostoma tigrinum. Next base: position 38,598,409 of record NC_081380.1, read on the forward strand.
ACCTGAAGTTTGCAGGAACAGCAACTTCATATTCCGCTTGGGAACCCTGCAGCCCCAATGGTATCAATGTGGACTTCACCAGCTTCAAAACTCTCCCCCCCCCCCCCCCCCCCCCCCCCCCCCCCCGCATCCAAAACACAGCCCAGTTCGTCCCCTCCCCCCACTGCACCACACAACCAGCCCAGTTCTTCCCCTCCACCCACTGCATCCCAAAACCAGTCCAGCCTGTCTCTGCCTCCCTAACCTGTTCTTCCTCTCGCCACATGTCCCTTTCCTCCACCCCAAGCCGCACCTCCACATTTCCTACCTACTAACCTCATCCCACCTCCTTGACCTGTCCGTCTTCCCTGGACTGACCTATCCCCTCCCTACCTCCCCACCTATACTCTCCTCTGCACCTATCTTCTTTTCTCTCCATCTTTGGTCCGCCTCCCCCCCCCCCCTCCCTATTTATGCCAGAACCCTCACCCCATCCCCTCTCTGATGACGGGTCGAGGCCCGAAACGTCAGCTTTTGTGCTCCTGAGATGCTGCTGGGCCTGCTGTGTTCATCCAGCCTCACATTTTATTATCCCTACCTGAAACGTCAGCTTTCCTGCTCCTCTGGTGCTGCCTGGCCTGCTGCGTTCCTCCAGCTCCACACTGTTCAAGACTGTGCCTTGTTTGGACTAGGCCTCAGACTGTGCTGTTGTTCATTTCTGCTGAATGACTCACTTACAGTCAGCACCAGCATCAATATAAAAGAAACTGAGAGGTTACAGAAAGGAAACTGGCTTTTCTCTGTTTTTTGGTCCCAGATGTTGTGCTTGCCCAGCTCGGTGTTGTCACTGATTTCTTAGGTGCTTATCAATGGTGCAGGCCTTAACTGTATGTCAATGGGGATACAGCTTCAAGCCCATGATGTGAGAGAAAGCAGGATTATAGCTCTGATCTAGACAAATCAGCCTTTGATACTGTTGAATGGCCGAAGCAGCAGGCTCAAAGGCCAAATGAGATAACAAGGTGGCAGAACTGAATGAACACAGCAGGCCAAGCAGCATCAGAGGAGCAGGAAGGCTGACGTTTTGGGCCCTAGACCCTCCTTCAGAAAATGTCAGCTTTCCTGCTGCTTGGCCTGCTGTGTTCATCCAGCTGTACACCTCCACTCCACTGCATCCCAGATTCTCTAGCATCTGCCGTTCCTACTATCTCAAAGGCCAAATGGCCCAGTTCTGCTCCTGGTTTCTATGTTTCAATAAAGCTTGTGTTACCATACTGACTGTACCCTCAGCTGTGGTATGGTGCAGGCAATAAGGGGTCACGCCCCTTTCTCCTGTCTCTAATTTCAACACATTTACAAACCAACAGAATCGTTGTGTTGCAGGAGGAGGCCCTTCAGCCCAAATAAGCTGCACTGGCTCCATTTCCCAGCGTCAATCTCTTGCCTCTCCCCCTATCCCTGCTGCACACTATCTTCTTACAATTTTGTAGGATCACCTATAGTGTGGAAACAGGACCTTTTTGGGCCCAACAAGTCCACGCCGACCTTTGGAGCATCCCACCCCAGACCCATCCCACCTACAACCCCACACATCCCCGAACATGAGGGGCAATTTGGCCGATCCACCTAGCCTGCACATCTTTGGACTGTGGGAGAAATCTGTGTTTGTCCTGCCCACACACTTTATTATCTTGGTATTCTCCAGCATCTGCAGTTCCCATTATTTCTGTCCATGTACTTGTCTTTGGTTTACACCTCTTAATACCTTTTGCTTAACAAAGATTTATCTATCTTCAATTTAAAATGAACAATGGGCCCAGCATCCACTGCCATTTGCTTAAGAGAGTTCCAAACTTCTACCACCCTTTTATGTAGATAGTGCTTCCTGACGTCTCTCATAATTCTTGGATCACTGCCTGTAGTTCTAGAATTGCCAACCAGCGGCGAAGGTTTATCTTCATCGACCTGTCTTTTCGTGTTAATACTTTGAAGGTTTCGATTGGATCACCCCTTGATTGTATAAATTCTAATGAAAACAGGCCTAATTTGTGCAGTCTGTCCCCTGTACTTAACCCTGTGGTCAAGGTATCATTCTTGTAAACAGTGTAGACGTGGAGGAACGCAGCAGGCGAGGCAGCTTCAGAGGAGCGGAAAGCTGAATGTTTCGGGTCAGGATTCTTTTTCAGAAACAGCAGCTTTCCTGCTCCTCTGATGCTGCTGCCTGGCCTGCTGCGTTCCTCCAGCTCCACACTGTGTTATCTCTGACACTCCAGCATCAGCAGTTCATTACTATCCCATCGTTCTTATAGACATACGTTATACACCCTCTAGAGGCCAGTCTGTCCTTTCTAAGGCATGATGCCTAGATCTTCTGTCACTCTCTGGAGTTTTGTATAACTGTAACATAACGCCTACATCCTTATACTCCAGTCCTCTAGATACAAAGGCTAGTATTCCATTAGCTTTCTTGATTATTTCTGCACCTGAATGGCCAAGTCCCTTTGGAATATCTCTCTGATGTCATTGCTGACAGGGTGGTGAATTTTTGAAATTCTGTATTCCAGAATTCAGGCATTGAGTATCTGTGGTACGGTTCTCGAGACGACTGATTTCAGGGGATATGGGAATAATGCAGGAGGATGGCATTGAGGTAAAATGATCTAGAGCGGTGGAGTAAGCGTGAGGGGCTGAATGGCCTACACCTGGGTTCCTGTACTATCCCCTTACTGAGTTTTAGAGACCCTCTCCCGTCCCTCACCTGGGATGTAAACAGGTGGGGTTACAATCCTGTTGAAAACTGCATCCCGTGTGTGTGTGTGTGTGTGTGAGTGTGTGTGCGTGCTGCGTGCGCCTTGCGATGCTTCTGGTTGTTGAATGAACTGCTGATGGCATGCAGGGTAAAGATTCTCCCCCCTATTTTGTTTGGAGTACTTGTCAGACAGTAGTGGCATTGTACTCCCATAACAGTTGGAGGCACAGAGACAATTTTGGACAGAGTGGAGGATGGGTGGTTTGTTTTGTTGCTGCCGTGGTACAAAGGTTTGACATTGATCTTCGTGTCGATTTTTCTTTTCGTGAAGTTTTTGTTCGAGAGTTTGGTTTATGGTAATAAGCTGACAATGGCGTCACGGGAGAAGTGGCAGGGAGTGGTCACAGAGTCTGCCAGAGTGAATTACACACAGTTAACAGTCACCAGCCTGGTGAAGCGTCTGGGTTAATGACTGAATCTTTCCTGGTATTAATTCAGCTGCCTTCACCACAGTCACTGTTCCTCGTTGACGCAGCTCTCTACTCAGTCTGTTTGAAAACATCACATATTCAGGGGTGGCGGGGAGCAAGAGGGAGGTGGGAGGTAATCGGGTAGGTGGAGGAATGGTGGGAATGGAAATTACAGACGGGGTGGAGCAGGAAGTGAAATTAGACTATGTAGTTGGTCATAAATCTTTTCAATGCAATTGTTGCAAGACTAATTCTCTAATCCTCTGATTCCTAATGCATCCTTCTGTGTCATGGCCAAAAATAGAGCTGAATTTTCATTTCTTTTAGGCCATGGCTATAAATAAGGGTTTACTCCATGTGCCTAAGCTGTGTGTTATCTGACCCACACGGCCTGCGATTAAAAGGAAGTCCCCCTTCCCCCTTCCCCCTTCCCCCTCCCCCTTCCCCCTTCCCCCTCCCCCTTCCCCCCTCCCCTTCCCCCTTCCCCCTTCCCCCATCACCCTTCCCCCTCCCCTTCCCCCTTCCCCCTTCCCCCTTCCCCTCCCCCTCCCCCTCTCCCCTTCCCCCTCCCCTTCCCCCTCCCTCCCCTCCCCTTCCCCCTCCCCTTCCCCCTCCCCTTCCCCCTCACCCCTTCCCCCTCCCCCTTCCCCCTCCCCCCTCTCCCCTCCCCCTCCCCCTTCCCCCTCCCCCTTCCCTCCCCCTTCCCCTCCCCCCTCCCCCTCCCCTTCCCCCTCCCCTTCCCCCTCCCCCTCCCCCTCCCCCCCTCTCCCCCCTCCCCCCTCCACCCTTCTCCTCCCCTCACCCCTTCCCCCTCCCCCTTCCCCCCTCCCCTTCCCCCTCACCCTTCCCCCCTCCCCCTTCCCCCCTCCCACCCTTCCCCCCTCCCCCCTCCCCCTTCCCACCTCCCCCTTCCCCTTCCCCCCTTCCCACTTCCCCCTTCACCCTTCCCCTTCCCCCTTCCCCCTTCCCCTCCTTCCCCCTTCCCCCTTCCCACCCTTCCCCCCTTCCCCCTCCCCCCTCCCCCTCCCCCCTCCCCCTCCCCGGACGGGTATGCCTCCCTGTGTTGGTATTACCCATTCCCACTTGGAACTGCAATTGGAATATTGCACAGTTCACATTGCCCTGCCTTGACTTTTAAACAAAGACATGTCATTAAAATTAACTGGGAAATGGCGACTGGATTACCCTCCTTTTTGACACGGCAACACATCAAGTGTAAAATGTACCTCCACACTTTCAGCGCTTCACAAACCCACCAGCACTTCCACCCAGCAGGACAAGGGCAGTAGATATATGGGAACACCACCCCCTGCAAGTTCCCCTCCAAGCCGTTCACCACCCTGACTTGGAATTGTATCACCTTTGACTCACTCTTGTTGGGTCAAAAATCCTGGAGTTCCCTCCCTCAAGGGTATTGTGGGTCTACCTGCATCACGATTCAAGAAGGCAGCTCAGCACCACCTCAAGGACAGCTACAGACTGGCATAAAATGCTGGCCCAGTTGGTGGTACACATGTCCCAAGGGTGAATTTTTTTAAGAAAGTAAGTTTCTGAGCAGCCCTCACACTTCCCGTAGTCAATCTATAGCCTCTGCTTCCCTGATGCCGGGGTCCAGGCTGCTGTATGCTTCTGGTCTCTCGATACACAGCCCAGGCACTGAGTTGAGTGTGTCCCAACCCAGAGTTATCATTTCAGCTCTGCTTTCAGCACCACCTTTTTGAAGGCCTGGGTCAGGCTCACTACTTCCTGTGGGAGTACCACTGACTCCTGAGTGCCTGCCGAACCTCCGAAGAGCATGCACCCAGACCCGTGGTATCCCTGTAACCCTGCATTTCCCCTGGCTCATTTGCCTATCCCTGCACATGCCTGGACACTTTAGCATGGTCAATCCACCTCGCCTGACTGTGGGAGGAAGCAGGAGCCAACACTAAATACAGAAACTTTGCGTTAACAGTTGGTGAGGGTGGAATCGAACCCGGGCCCCTGGTGTTGTGAGGCAGCAATGCTAATCTCTGAGCTAGCATACCACCCACAAAGTTTTCTTATTATCAACAACACCTTTATTGTGTGATGCTGTCATGTAGTTACTGTGGCTTGTTGACCTATGGATATTTGAACTCTGCTTTGAAATAGAATTAGAAGAATTCATCAGTATTCTCTGAATAATCAATTCCCCATTAAACTTAAAACCTCAACACAGAAGGAAAGTATTAAATTCCTTGATAACTCAGTTATTAAATTGGTACAAGGCAAGAGGAATCAGTTAGCCACATACTTTTTAAAAAAGAAAATAACTTGGCATATTTCTGTGCACAAAGTCATCATCCTAAACACAGCTTCCACAGACTTATGAGGGTATTTCCATGAAATATGTCGCCAGTGATGTTTGTCTGGGAGACGGTGCAGACTTGGGATGTTGGAAGATTTTAACCAGGCGGTTACTACCCTTTTATTAGCATCTGAGATCTCCACCTCCAGTTTAAATTCACCAATCACACTTTGCTCATTACACTATGATCACTATGTAACCTCTTCTCCACCCGTCCCTCCCCCCCCCCCCATGCTAGCTCCTTTTACTTACACAGCCTTAAGCTAGAGATTCAGCATTTATTTGTTAAGAGGTTGTTACCTGAGTGATTTCAAGTTATTTTGGGATCTTGGTCATTGGACGGGGTTAAACTGTTGGTCCACTGTAGGCTTCTTCTCTCCCATAGCCATGTCTATGTTGCATGAGACCAGTTGCTTTGTCTCTCTTGTTTGTTGCAATGGAGAGAACCGGCCAGTGATTGGAGATGTTCCTCAGCATTGTCTCCCATTCTGATATTGGGAGCGACACGTCGTTGATTCTTTTGTTTATTTTTGTCAATTTTTTGTGTGGCTTTCTTGTGATCTCTGCCTCCCGTGTGGTGGGGGAGGTGGTGGTGCATGGGAGTGGGGGTGTTGGGATTATCACTGAAACCACCCCAAGCATGCTGATACCAAAACCCCAGTGAGTGTCACTGATCGTTCTGTGCAGCTATCACTTATGCCACCCACACTCATTGTCACTGCCTCTCAATTGATCTCTGCCCCATTCCCCTTGATGTATTTTGCACCCCCCCACCAACCTCCTCAAGCCAAACAAATACTTCCCAAGGAAAATGAAATGTAGGAGCAAAGGGAGGGCTAGAGAAATCCAGGAACTGTACAGGAGTCTGCCAGTAAGGAGCCTTCATCGCACTGAGACCATTCAGCCCATACACCTTGTTACACCCCTCAGCTTGACAACTTCAAGGAAATAAAATATTCTCCTAGTCTCATTTTGAAATAATTTATCGTCTCTGCTTCTAGCTCCTCGTGGGCCGAGAATCCCAGCTCGTGGACACCTGTTATTAATGTTCCCTCCAATACCCAGTGGTCAGCACACGGTCGTATCACCTTGGAGGTCCACGTGGGGAAAACAAAATTAGAGGAGCTGTTGCTTGCTGCATAAAATAGTTCTTCATTACTTTTCTTATACTAACGTCCCATGGCTGTTATCACCATCACCAAGTGTGACCAGCTTTTCGGTGTCTGTTTTGCCTTAACTTGACTATAATCTTGGTAGATTGAGGCTGACAATGGTGCCTGAGATGAATACCGCTCCTTCCTAAAGTTTCCTCACTTGTGGAAGTGAGACCTTGGTGCTTTAGTGATTTAGTAATTCAATCTGTCATGTTTTGGATGAACACAGGTGTGCCCTTTTTATCATTCGCTCATGGGCACGCTGACTGGCCAGCATTTAGTGCCAACCCCTAGCTGCCCTTGGTTTGCTAGGCTATTTCAGAGGGCAGTTGAGAGTCAACTGCATTGCTGTGGGCCTGGAGTCACATGTAGGCCAGACCAAGTAAGGCGAGTGTCCCCTGGTGGACAGTGTCTGGGCATTGTCATGAGAGTGAGCAGAGTGAACCGGATTGCTGCGGAGTTAGAGTTAAACAGAGGTGACCCAGCTGAACGGCGTGAAATTCTTAGCACAATCCCGGGATGGACGCTAATGCTCGTGTGATGCAGACGATAGTGTGTGACCCCAGCAAAATTCTGAAGCAGCACACGCATCGTCCCTCGCAGCTTGGATGTGTGTTTGACTCTTCTATGTGGGCGTTTTCGACATCTGGATATTGTCTCCCCCTTCCCCCATAAACGCCCCAACTTCCTGCAAGCGATGTCAATGTGCCCTTGACCTTCCCAGTGGGAGGGGCTGTGGGTTTAGAAGGGGCTGGTAGCACCTGTGCCTCAATCAAAGTCATTTTAGGAAAAAGAAAAGGGAGATTATTGAGTACTTATGTTGCTTTTTATGGGAGCTTGCTGTGTGACAGTAGGCTGCCGTGTTTCTAACATTGCAACAATGGGGGACCCCCTTTGAGGGGCAGTGGGGGTGATACTCACTTTCCAGGATAGTGCTGAAAGCAGAACTTCAATGGTGACATTTCGGGAGTCATTTCTTTGCTGTCAAGCTGTGAGATGCCTGGTTGTCACGATAGGTGCTATAGAAATGTAAGTTGTCTTGTCTTTTTTGACCGCCACACTTGGAGACATGGGCGGGCCCTGACAGGGTCCTGTGGCCTGGCGTGCCAGGTTTGACCATCCTGAGATCTGAAAGCCAGAAGTGCTGCAGAAAGTGACCGTCTGACAGCATTTGGGGGTGAAGAGAGAAACAGGTAACGTCTCCTATGACCCCTTCAGGACTGGACTCGACTTTTTTTTTCTTTTTTCCTCAATCGCGCTCTCTCTCTCGCTGTCCACAGACACTACCAGGCAATCAGTAGTTTCTTCAGTATTCTTTGTTTTTATTTCAGATTTCCAGCATCCACAGTGTTGTGTTTTGTTTTGATGTTGTCAATTCCAGAGGAATTGTGGCATCTTGCTGTTCAACAATTTTCCTTCATTCCTTCACAAACTTGTGAGGCTGCTGCCAGATGACTGTAGCCACTGGACTATCACGGAAGGGGCCTTGCTGTCTGAGACTGGGTGGGAGTCACTTGGGAGAGTGAGAGAGGGAGTGCAAGACAGTGAGAAAGAAAGAATGAGAGCGAGAGACACCCACATCCACCCCTCTTAAACCGACAGTCAGAACATTTACCTGTGTACCAGCTGTGCTTTGGACGGGGAAGTATCAGCTTTTGCTTGACCTGGCTTTGTCCCAAGGTAACAGAAAGTACTGTACCATGGACTGCATTGATAGCCCAAGGAACGTTTAGTGCTGTACATCGATGGCACAGTCCTACACTGCAGGACAGAACATAGGCTCCTCAAATTCACTGGGTTGGTACTGGGCAGCACCAGGCTTGCCATTTTCAAATTTTTCTTGTCCCTGTCTTATTTTATGAAACAATTTCATAGAGTAAATACTGATCTGTCAGGTTGTGTTTGGTTTTTTGGCTTGAGATTTGTGGTGGGAGCCCTTGTACACTCAGCGCATTGAGTCAGTTCCGATTAGGATTGGTGTCTCATATCGTGTTCTTTCACTGCCCCCAAATCTAGCCATCTTCTTAACTTGTCACTCTCTGCTACAGACACCACCTCACCCAGGACAGGGTGCAGAGGAGGCATCGGCCTGGTCTCTTCTTTCACTGTCTCCAGGCCAGGGTCATGCTGTACCGTGTTCGGCAGCATGTATACACACGCAATATAATAAAATGTGAGGCTGGATGAACACAGGCCCAGCAGCATCTCGGGAGCTTTTGTGCTCCTGAGATGCTGCTGGGCCTGCTGTGTTCATCCAGCCTCACATTTCATTATCTTGGAATCTCCAGCATCTGCAGTTCCCATTATCACTGTATACACACGCATGTGTGTGGTGAATGTGCACGTACTGCACATAGACAGGTGCTTGCATGCACGCACACATACTCACTCACACCTCCTCTTGTGCCTGCACGCGTGTTTACCCACGCGCACTCACGTGGATGCACACTCGCATGCATGTCCTCTGTTGCTCCCAGTGTCACTCACCCCCCCCCCCCCCCAACTTATGCTCCCTCCCCCTCGTGCTCTGTCAGGCGCTCCCTCCCAGCTTGAGGGACTAAATGGCTGTCTTCTGCCCCTCTTTGTACACACTTGGGATGTTTCTGTATCATTTATTCTCCCCAGTCCCATGGATGAGGGACTGAGGATACCTGAAAGCTGGCCAAGAGAACATACAGCATTTTCCAAAAACCTCATAAATCAGTACACTATGTTTCAAATTAAAATGCACGTGATATTTATTTCAATAAGACAGAGTAGGCCTATTTCAATTGCAATTATATGTTCTTTTGATGTCAGTGAATGATATTGAGAGGGAACTGTATCTCTTCAGGTGCCTATTTTGTTGTGCTGAGCTGTTGAATGGAAAGATGTGATTTATGGGGTGTGTAGCTGTTGTTGTTCAACTTTAGTCATTTATCAGAGAGAGCAGTCGTGGCGGAAGGTGGTTGGGGGGAAGAAAAGGAGAGCAGACGCCAATGTTGATAATTTTGAAGGCTTTCAAAAACCCTGGAATGGCTGTTGTCAGTTTGTTAAGAGAAGTTTTTTTCAGGGATGGTGAGGGCCTCTCGTTTCACTTGCCTGGTCTCTTATGCTTGATAAGGACACACTGTTTTGTTTCTGTCTGCCCTCATTCGATTCCTTTTCCTTCCTTTCCCCCTTACGGCTGAGTTGGCAAACTGAGGTCCCACCTGCCCATTAGATCTGTGCAGAAGATCCCACAGCGCAATGTGTGGAATGGCCCGGGCATGCTCCCTGATGTTGTGCCTGGTACAGAATCCTCAACCAATGCCACGAGAATTTATCATGCTGTTGTTTGTGGGATCTTGCTGTGCCTTAATTACCTAGCATGTTTCCTCCATCACAACAGAGGCCACATGCCGGGTGGTCCTATCATTGGTTGCTAGGTCCGGGGGTAAATAAAATACCAGCCTTGCTTTACTCTTGTTGCCTTTCTAGACCCAAGGCGAGTGAGTTGCCTGGGGGCTGAGTTCTATGAAATGTGGAGGCTCTTGGACCTTTCCTTCTCATTGATCTGAGCGTGGACTGTTTGGGGTTGGGGGGGGGGGGTAGTTAAGAGGGGTAAGTGGGAATAAACAACAAGGGGAGAGACAGGGCAAGGTGAGCGAGATGGGAGTGGAGGGGCAGGGTGAGTTGGGGGAGGAGAAGAGCAGGGTGAGCAGAAGGGCTGGGGACTGGAGGTCTAGTTGAAGTCCTGAGCCTGAAAGTGCAGGGTAATAGACTGGGAGGGGATTGCGAGATAGGGGTATATGGGGAAGAATATCCAGAGCACGGACACAAAGGCAATGGGGAGACTGGGCCCCAAATCGTGGAGGAATGGAAATTAGTGGTGCCCAAAGGGCCAAGTTTGGAGCTCTTCCAGAACTCTTTCAGCTCCTTTTTTCTGTCAAACTGAGAATTGGCTACACAAGAAGTGTGTAAAGAGGGCATTTCAGCGAGGCTGGTCCCAGGATTTGAGGAGAGATCCAAAACCCCTCAGCTCGCTGTGAAAATAACAACCCCACACCCACCCCTTCCCAATCTCACCATTAAAGTAACACACCCTCCCCCCCCACCCCACTGCCGAAATCCACCCACCCACCCCCATCCTGTGTGACCTTTGCCCCTGTTGACAGGATAAGTAGAATGTACAGAGCGAGGACTGTGGCTGAGGTTCAGCCAGTGACATCAATGGAACATTCCAAGGACACCATATCCCCTCAGGAATTCGCAGCTTTCTTTAGAAATATTCCGATTTAGACATTCTGGCCTCCTTTGTGCTTCCAACTTTAATTGCCCCATCATTGGTGGCCATAGCTTCCTTCCTTAAATCTCCTGCTCTAGCTTCCCGCTCGCTCGCTCTCTCGCTCGCTCTCTCGCTCGCTCTCTCGCTCGCTCTCTCGCTCGCTCTCTCGCTCGCTCTCTCTCTCGCTCTCTCTCTCGCTCTCTCTCTCGCTCTCTCTCTCGCTCTCTCTCTCGCTCTCTCTCTCGCTCTCTCCATCATTTTTGTTTTCTAACTCTCCTGTGAAAGCATCTTGGGGATGTTTGGTTACAGTGAGGTGTTATACAAGTTGTTGAAGGCTGAATTTTCCAACTCGTCACCCACAGAAGACAGCACTGAGCCCTGTCGCTCCCTTTGTGAATTCGGACTCCAGGATATTCTATCCTGGCAGCGAGTCTCCTGTGAAAAGGGAATCATCTGGCCCTTGAATAATATTAAGGAGTAGAATCACTATTCTTCCATTCAGGAATTACTCAGGCAGCTCTGTACTGAGGTAATTAGCAGGGTCCCAATTTAGAATTGGTTGAATAAGTTAACTCCCACCCCTGAATGTGTGTTACAAGTGAGCATTCAAGGTTTGTTTGGCCATCTCATCCACTCCCACCGTCAGCAGCATGCCAGCACTGTGTTCAATTGAGAAGGTGCACTGCAGAAATTCACCAAAGACCCTCACAGCATCTTCCAAACCCATGACAAGGACAGCAGGTACATGAGTTCCCCTCCATGTCACTCACCGCTCTGACTCGGAAATATTATCACCGTTCCTCTGTGTGGCTGGGTCAAGTCTTGGGAATTCCCTTGCTGATAGCAAGGTAGGGTTGCCCACACCACGTAATTTGCAAAGATTCAAGGAGGCAGGTCAAAACCACCTTTCTCAAAGATGGACTGTAAACCCTGACCCTTTCTGTGCTGTCCATGAGTTTAACAGTTGTGCTAGGGATATGATGATGCATCCCCTTGGTTTGAATGTTCCTTAAATCGATAAGTTGAACTTTTCCTCAGTTGGGTGGTGAGAATAAGAGTTGTGTTTGAGGAGAGTTAACCTGTTTGTGTTGATCCAGCTAAGTTGAGTCTAAGACTTAAGAATTTTATCTTTGACCTTGTTTGTCTCAGCAGACTGTGAGCGTTTTGGGAGACATGAGCAGTCTGATTTTCCACGATTCCTTCCCTCTTGGAAAATCCAGTCAGCACTGAACTGTCCTCCCATTAGAAAGTATGGCAGTGAAATTGATAACTGGAAGTTTACTGATGTTAAATGCGTGTAACGGGCTATGGTTAAAAAAGAACAAAGTTGCATACTGGCAGCGAGATGCTGAGGGAATGTTTGGCATGTACGTCACTGACCATGAGCTGTGATTCGAGGATTGCAAACCTGGAAGACATTTATGTAAGCAGCATTTGAAAACATTTAGCTAAGGAATATTGAGCATTAGTGGATGTATCAAACCAGTTCCTGGTGCATGTAAGTGAATCATTAACATTCTCAGTGTGTGGCCTGTTATTAGTCTGATGAATGTGCAAGAGGAGGAATATCTGATCTCAATGGGTAGCATTTCCACTCTTCACTCAAACATCTGAAGTTCAGTTTGAGTTTTTCTTAGTTGGATTTGTGTTTAAAGGACATGGATTAAGTTGCTTGGTGCTGTATTACAATTGGAACCCCAATCTGAAGGGCAGACAATTCACACTTGTATAAAGTGGCAACAGGTTGTTAGGGTGGGTGTTAGCTCAGTTGGCTGGCTTGCAGAGCAGGCTGATGGTAACGGTGTGGATACAATTCCCGCACCACTAGCATGAAGGTCCTGCCTTCCCAACCTCTTCCCTCACTTGAGGTGTGGTCACGCTTTGGGTTAAACCACCATTTCCCTGTACAGAGGGGACTGCAGTGACTTTACCTTTTTAAACTACCAGGAACGATGTTACCTTGCAACATGGTTAAAAGCTGTATAGACATTTGACATATTTAATCCATTTCTTTCTGCTGCTTGACCTCGAATGAGAAGTAAAACTTTCACTTTTCACTCACTCTTCACCTTTGCAGCTGGGATATGACTTGTGAAGCTTGGTCTTTGTAGTAGTGCAGTCAATTGGTACACGGCTAGCTCCCACAAACCGCAATGGCCAGATTGGGGCTGGGCAATCAAAATGAGGCTTCAGATTCCTTAGTTGCTCTGACTGTTTGTCACTGGCTCAGTCTGGGCAGTTAAACCTATGGGCATGGTTTTCTGTCAGAGCTGCTTGACTGTGCCTTGGGCAGTTCCATTGAGAAAGGGTCTCCTCTTGTCTGGCTGCCCTCCTCAGTGCGGCATTTGCTGCATAACAGAACAGAACCTGGCCACCTGCAGACTGGAGGAGCAGCACCTCATATTCTGCCTCAGAAGCCTACAGCCTGATGGCCTAAATGTGGATTTTACCAGTTTCAGAATCTTCCCACCTGCCTTATCCTATGACCAACACTCCCTCTCATCCCTGCCTCCTTGTCCTGTCCATCTTCTCTCCCACCTATCCACTCCTCCCACCTCACTGACCAATCCCCACCACTTCGTGTCTGCACTCATCTACCACCATCCGACCTACCTTCCCCAGCCCCACTCCTCCTCCTCCTCCTCCTCCTCCTCCTCCTCCTCCTCCTCCTCCTCCATCTCCTCCATTTATTTCCGAGTTCCCTTCCCCCTCCCCCATTTCTGATGAAGTGTCTAGGGCGGAAACGTCAGCTTTCCTGCTCCTCTGATGCTGCTTGGCCTGCTGTGTTCATCCAACTCTACACCTTGTTATCCTGAATGCCAAGGGTCTGGTTTGGCAAAGGAGGATCATCTCAACAATGGAAACAGGAAGCAAAGACTGCAGAACTGACTTTTTTCTTTTTCTATTACGCCAATAATCTGTTTTCCTTTTATATGTTTGTGTGTGTGTGTAAGGTGGAATTTATAAGGGAACTGCTAGAGTTTGAAGGATGACCTTTAGAGATTTATGAAATCGTGAAGGGCATAGGAGAGGTGAATAGCAAGGGAATTCCCTTTTAAGGACAATGATGTGAAAGGAATCTGAGGGACAACTTTTATCACACAGAAGGTGGTGCATTTGTGGAATGGTCTGCCAGAGGAAGTGGTGGATGTGGATAGTTATAACATTTAAAAGACACTTGGACAGTTCGGTGAATAGGAAACGCTTAGAGGGCGACAGGCCAAATGCAGGCAAGTGGGACTAGCTTAGTTCCGGAAACTTGGTCGGCATGGGCTAGTTGGACCGAAGGGTCTGTTTCTGTGCTGTGTGACTTAGGTCAGAGTGTTAAATGGCAATAGTTTGTATCCATTTTATCTGAAGGTGCAGTTGACTAACTCGTGATAAATAATAATTGTTGGTTTGTGCAGAACTCTGGTTTGTGTTTTCTAGCAACCTTGGTCCGAGAGTCGGGGAAACTGGGGCAGCGTTCTTCCTAAAACGAGAAAATAACATTTGGTGCAACTCCAGAAAATTCGGCTCGATCTACACTGGGTCGTAACACCATCACAATTCCACCAAATGCTTTGAGATTTGAGCCATGGTTTACTGGCTGCAAGACATGGCTACAATGGCACCAGCCACCCAGTTTATGCCTTGCTTGCTGTTCTACAGGCAGTGACTGTCACAGGCTGGTTGCAGATTTCCCTTTGGTGATGTGGCTCAAGGCTCTGTGTGGCCTATTCTTTGGGCACACATGCTTGGCTGTTGAGTGGAAACTGGCACAGCTAACTTTCTGTCACCCACCCCCAACCCTCGTTGTGGCATTAGGGGATGGCAGTTGCTGTGCCCTCTCAGAGCATCACCCAAAAAGACGCAGAAATCTCAGCAAATGACACTGACATAATCCCGAAAGCTGCCTTTCTCAGCCAACGCTACATCTCTGCTTGTTCTCCCTGCGTGTTGCACCAAACCATTGCCTGAAAATTAAGTCAGACAAGCAGTTTAATACCAAGTAGGAGGGAGAATGCCCTCAAACAGCCTTTGTAGAAAACATTGATAATTCTGTTTATTGCTGAGTTGTAAAGATGTTCATTTTGAAGTCTGGGTTTGCTGTGCTGTTTCCTAAATTTGTGTTTTGCAATTAGGTTTTCAAATGACATGAATAAATTGAGTGTTCACTTGGCTTACCAGTGGTCCTTATTTAAATAGCCCACAGGTTGGGGTCTAATTAGTGTCTTGAAGAAGGCCCTGAACAACATCAGCTCCCCCTCCGCCGTGCCCCTCCCCTCGGCCGGCTGCTTCATTCTTTTACACTTGGTCAGTTGTGCACAGCTTAGGTATAAAGCAAAGGTGAAGCTTTTTGTTACTGATTTTTGTTGTGTTTCTGCATCAGCCACTAAGATTCTCATGTTTGTCTTACGTTGTGTGTGATTGTCATGTGTGTGCACATGCATATCTTCCCCATGTTTTTCTCTCTCTCTCTCTCTCTCTTTTTTTTCTCTTTTTCTTTCTTGCTCTCGCTCTCCCTGTGCCTTTCTCAGTGTGGTTGTGGGGATGTATACCTATCTCTATCTATAGATTTCTCTCTCTGTCTGGATTTCTTCCTGTCTGAGTTTCTGTGTGAGAGTTACTGTGTGCCTAAATATACACTTGCTGTTGTTCATTCCATGTCTCTCTACCTACCTTTTTATATTCCACACTTTTGCCTGACCCTCTGTTCCTGTCTGTCCCTCTTCTGTGATGAGCTGACTGCCTCTCTTGTCTTTTATTGCAACTTCCTGCCTGTTTTTGACTGTCTGCCTCCTTTCTTTGTGACAGTGAGTGCAGCTTTCTTCCTGTCATTGTGTGTTTTAGTCTGCCACCCCCTTTCCCTTTACTGCATGCGAGCTCCTTATTGAGTATATGGCTCTGTCACTTTATGTTTTGACCTCTCTCTGTGTATATGTGCCTGTCTCTGTCTCTGTCTCTGTCTCTGTCTCTATCTCTCTCTGGTGTGAGTGAGCTGTCTGATTTGAAGTGTGCAAAGCCTTTGGGGACACAAGGTACCTGTTTGCAGTAATTCGTGACTCTGAGATTGGACTCTCCTTGAGGCTGTTGGGAATGAGAAGATGTACAATTTTGAAAATGAAATAATCTTCCTCTGGTCAAATAGTTAGGTTTTCATGTTTAATAAAAAGAGTCAGTGACCCGTAGCAGCTGACTTGCTTCTTAATGTCCTTAAGAGGAGAAGGAGACCATGACAGCCACGGGGAGCTTGAGTTAAAGATGGCAGCCTTTTCACCACGCTGCCTAATATTTAAATCCTGTTGTGTTTAACTGTTTGATCAATGCTGTGTGAATATGGTTTTATATTTACTACTCCAACTTCAGAACCTTCTCTGTCAAAGCTCATAAGTGGGTCTTTCTCTTTGTCCTCGCTGCTGCTCTGTTTGTGAGGTCCCTTCCTTGTGGGGAAGAGTTACCAGAAAGAGGAATGGGCCTTTCAGCCACTCAAGTATGTTCTGTCACATTAGTATATTCCCAGCTGATTTGTTTCTCAAATCCCCTCTAACCACCTGGACTTCTTTAATAACAGTTTAGCAAGTGTGTATGCTTCATTAGGTTGACTTCAAAGATTGGCTGTGCTCCAATGACACTGTAAGAGAGAGCAAGAAATTAATTGGGGAAAAATAAAGAAAGAGACACAGGAGGGAGGGAATCGGGAATACCAGGGGTTCGTGTGGAATGGAATCACTGGTAGAGATGGTCAATACAAATGGCCTATTCTATTCTGTAGCAGTGAATGCAGTCTGGGTCCAAATACAGCAAGACTGAACAATGTCCAGAGTTGAACTGATAAATAATGTGAGCACCAGATCAGTACCAGGCAATGACCACTTCTGACAAGAGAAGAAATCTAACCATTACCTCTTGATAGAGTGCTGTTACCACCGCTGATTTTAAGGGTTACCATTGACTAGAAACTGAACTGGACCAACCATATAAATGCAGCGGTTATAGAGCAAGCCAGGAAATCCTGCAGCAAGTAACTCATCTCCTTGCTGTCCAGAGGCTGTCAGTCATGAGTCAGGTGTGTGATGGAATATTACCCACCTGCCTGAATGAATGCGGCTCCAACAACATTCAAGAAACTTGAGGCACCATCCAGGACACAGCAGTGACCTGACAGGCGCCGTATCTGTTGCCTTTCTGCGTTGATTCTCTTACACACTGTGACCACTGGTGGTGATCATCTGCAAGGGGTGTTGAACCAGCTTGATAAGATCCCTCCAAAAGTGTGTCCAAGCACAATCCCTACCACCAAGATGAGCAAAGACCAGCCGATGCATGGGAGGACTACCTCTTGCAAATTCCCTTCCAAACCACATGTTACCCTGATGTGGAACAGTAGCAATTGAGATGAACAGACCAGACTGATGCCTTTTTTTTTGAATCTTGAAATGGGTTTACTGTCTGCTGGTGAATAACAGAGCTACTGGTTGGGTTTGATGAATGGACAGGTTAGCCAATGAAAGAATGTGTCCAGGATTACCAATCCTGATCCAGAATAGACCCATCTTTCCTGCATTGTATGTGCCTCCCATCTATGAGAGGCACTGTACATTGGGAGACAATGTGGAAGCGTTAACAACAGTTGGACCAGTATGCCAGAACCCCAGGGGAACATGAGTACAAATTCAACCATGGCAGGTGGTGAAACTTGAATTCAATAAAGAAAAGAATCTGGAACAAAGCTGATTTAACGATCACTGCTGTTATAGAAATCCATCTGTTTCACTAATGTCCTCTGAATAAAATCTGCTGTCTTTACCTGATCTGGCCTCCCTGTGACTCCAGCCCCACTGTCATATACTTGATTCTTCACAATTAGACATGGCTAATGTTAGCCTAGCCAGCAACACCCGCATCCTGTGAACAAATTAAAGACCAGTTCACCAAGCTTCCTTCACACTTTCCAAACTCGCAACACTTCCATCGAGAAGGGTCGGGACAGCAGACGCATGGGAATACCTGACACTCACCATCCTGACTTGGAAGTATATCGACTGTTCCTTCAGTATCGCTGGGTCAATATCATGGGACTCCCTCCTTTATCAGTGTTGTGTGTGTGTGTGTGTGTGTACCACTTTGATTGCAGTAGCCTTCTTGAGGGCAAATAGGGATGGGCAGCAAATGCTCACATAGCCAGCAACATCCACATCTCAAGAGTTTAAAAATAAAAGCCAGAGTGTCTCAGCCTGGAAGCAGACCCTTGATCCATCCAGCCCATGCTGACCGTGTTCCCAAATGAAATTAGTCCCACCTGCTTGTGTTTGACCCATAAACCCTTCAAACCTTTCCTATTCTTGTACTTATCTCAGTGTCTTTGAAACGTTGTAACTGTCTCTGCACCCACCACTTCTCTGGCAGTTCATTTCATTCACTAACCACACTGTGTGTGTGTTTTTAAAATTAAAAAGTTGCCCTTCATATCCTTTTTAAAACTTACCCCTCTTCCCTTAAAAAATAAGACCCCTAGTTCTGAACTCACCCACCCTAGGGCAAAGACCTTTGTCATTCACCTTATCTATGGGCCTCATGATTTTATAAACCTCAGGTCACCCCTCAACCTCTGACACTCCAGTGGAAAATGTCCCAGGCGTTCTAGTCTATTCTTCTATCTCAAACCCTCCATTCCTGGCAGCATCCTGGTAAGTTTTTTTTCTGAAATTTAAAAATAATATATTAATAATATCCTTCCCATAACTGGGTGACCAGAACTGCACACAGTACTCCAGAAGAGGCCTCGCCAATCTTTTGTACAACCTCAACATGATGTCCCAACTCCTGTAAGCAAAGGTTTGATGAAGACAAGTGTGCTAAACCACCTGTCTTCCTGTGATGCAAATTTCAAAGAATTATATTCCTGAACCCCTAGGTCTGTCTGTTCTGTAATATTACCCATGGCCCTACCACTAACTGTATAATCCTT